>NC_074686.1:15664193-15699193 GCF_029448725.1 Salvelinus fontinalis
CCTCTCTCTGTTCCCAACAATGTTCTCACCCTCCTCTCTCTGTTCTCAACAATGTTCTCACCCTCCTCTCGCTGTCTCAAAAATGTTCTCACCCTCCTCTCTCTGTTCTCAACAATGTTCTCACCCTCCTCTCTCTGTTCTCAACAATGTTCTCACCCTCCTCTCTCTGTTCTCAACAATGTTCTCACCCTCCTCTGTTCCCAACAATGTTCTTACCCTCCTCTCTCTGTTCCCAACAATGTTCTCACCCTCCTCTCTCTGTTCTCAACAATGTTCTCACCCTCCTCTCTCTCTGTTCTCAACAATGTTCTCACCCTCCTCTCTCTGTTCTGAACACTGTTCTCACCCTCCTCTCTCTGTTCTCGACAATGTTCTCACCCTCCTCTCTTTGTTCTCAACTATGATCTCACCCTCCTTTCTCTGTTCTCAACAATGTTCTCACCCTCCTCTCTCTGTTCTCAACAATGTTCTCACCCTCCTCTCTCTGTTCCCAACAATGTTCTCACCCTCCTCTCTCTGTTCTCAACAATGTTCTCACCCTCCTCTCTCTGTTCTCAACAATGTTCTCACCCTCCTGTCTCTGTTCTCGACAATGTTCTCACCCTCCCCTCTTTGTTCTCAACTATGTTCTCACCCTCCTCTCTCTGTTCTCAACAATGTTCTCACCCTCCTCTCTCTGTTCTCAACAATGTTCTCACCCTCCTCTCTCTGTTCTCAACAATGTTCTCACCCCCCTCTCTCTGTTCTCAACAATGTTCTCACCCTCCTCTCTCTGTTCTCAACAATGTTCTCACCCTCCTCTGTTCTCAACAATGTTCTCACCCTCCTGTCTCTGTTCTCGACAATGTTCTCACCCTCCTCTCTTTGTTCTCAACTATGTTCTCACCCTCCTCTCCCTGTTCTCAACAATGTTCTCACCCTCCTCTCTCTGTTCTCAACAATGTTCTCACCCTCCTCTCTCTGTTCTCAACAATGTTCTCACCCCCCTCTCTCTGTTCTCAACAATGCTCTCACCCTCCTCTCTCTGTTCTCAACAATGTTCTCACCCTCCTCTTTCTGTTCTCGACAACGTTCTCACCCTCCTCTCTCTGTTCTAGACAATATTCTCACCCTCCTCTCTCTGTTCTCAACAATGTTCTCACCCTCCTCTCTTTGTTCTCGACAATGTTCTCACCCTCCTCTCTTTGTTCTCAACTATGTTCTCACCCTCCTTTCTCTGTTCTCAACAATGTTCTCATCCTCCTCTCTCTGTTCTCAACAATGTTCTCACCCTCCTCTCTCTGTTCCCAACAATGTTCTCACCCTCCTCTCTCTGTTCTCAACAATGTTCTCACCCTCCTCTCTCTGTTCTCAACAATGTTCTCACCCTCCTCTCTTTGTTCTCAACTATGTTCTCACCCTCCTCTCTCTGTTCTCAACAATGTTCTCACCCTCCTCTCTCTGTTCTCAACAATGTTCTCACCCTCCTGTCTCTGTTCTCAACAATGTTCTCACCCTCCTCTCTCTCTCTCCAGAGTGAGACTCAGGATGGTGTTAAAGGAGCAGAGAGGTGAATCACAGGTAGGCTGTTGGTCATTATTGCCCCCCCCCCCCCCCATTCGTATTTACATGACATGTCTTAGGACTCTATTCAGTCCAGATCATGGAAATTCAAAGGTAATGTTCTCACGTTAGCGAAGACAGTATTGGCGGTAGATGCCGTGTATTTCGGCTCAATCGGAAATTACCTTGACATTTCTATCACGCAATCTGTAACGCTTCAGAGATCCAGACCCCTGAGTGTTTGTGGATTTCTTTTAGAGGGGGGGGGGTTAAAGTACTTTCCCCTGTCTTCATAGATCTCCATGTTCCCATCATCTCTTCCCCTGTCTGCGCCTGCAGTGTGGGGGAATTCCAGCTGCCATTCCTTGACACATACATACACGCGGGATGGCCAATGTGTGTGTGTGTGTGTGTGTGTGTGTGTGTGTGTGTGTGTGTGTGTGTGTCTTGGCTAGCAGCAGATATACAGATCCAAAGTTCACTCCGTGACAAGGCCTCACTGACTATAGCCTGAAAATGACACACACACACACACACACACACACACACACACACACACACACACACACACACACACACACACACACACACACACACACACACACACACACACACACACACACACACACACAGACACACACACACACACACACACACACACACAGTCAAGTTGTTCTCCTCCCCCTGTGATTCCAGGTACACACACACACACACACACACACACACACACACACACACACACACACACACACACACACACACACACACACACACACACACACACACACACACACACACACACACACACAGTCAAGTTGTTCTCCTCCCCCTGTGATTCCAGGTACACAAACACAGACACACATGAACACAAACGATTATAAAACGTATAATACGGAGTTGCAAAACAAACAGCATCTATCTCCAACATTACAAGAGGTTTTACAAATGTTCAATGACGCGTATCATTGTCCCTTATTAGGAAGCACTATCTTCTTCTTGTGCACTACCTTCCCATCCAGCATGGCGCAGAGTTCAGCCTAGTGTGTGTGTGTGTGTGTGTGTGTGTGTGTGTGTGTGTGTGTGTGTGTGTGTGTGTGTGTGTGTGTGTGTGTGTGTGTGTGTGTGTGTGTGTGTGTGTGTGTGTGTGTGTGTGTGTGTGTGTGTGTGTGTGGATGTGTTTAACTACACAAGAATTGTAAACAAACAAAAATTTGACCAACAGGGGACATTTTGTTAGTCTACGCAAGGTCAAATTCGATTTCTAGGGGGGTTAGGGTTAAGGTTAGAATTAGTGTTAGGTTTAGAATTAGGTTTAGGGTTAGGAGCTAGGGTTAGTTTTTGGGTTAAGGTTAGGTTTTTGGGTTTAGGTTTGGGTTAGGGTTAAGGTTAAGGTTAGGTTTTTGGGTTTAGGTTTGGATTAGGTTTAGGTTTAGGGAAAATAGGATTTTGAATGGGACTGAATTGTGTGTCTCCACAAGGTCAGTTCAACAAGACTGTGTGTGTCATACTTACTATATGTGACAACAGAAGTCTCAGCTCCTTCTCCTCCCCACAGGATAGAAATAGTGATATATGATCACACACTTCTGTCACAGCACACACTTACACACACACAATCACGCACGCACACACACACGCACACACAAAGTGTGCTGACCCGTTGGGCATCTCAGTAGCCCTGAGTGGATGCTTCTTTAAACTGGTTGTGAAAGACCCCAGTGGCCCTACCCTACAATGGCATCAACACTCTCCGCGAGCTTTGTCTTCCACATTTGGAGTGACACGTGATGCCTGCCTGGGGAGGGACAGCTCTGGGCTCACACTGAGTCCAGGGGGAGGTGGAGGGGGGTTCTGGTGGGACCCACATTGGGACTGGACCATACTGAGGGTAAGAGAGGATACTTTCAGAAAATAGCCTTCCATGCAATAAGGGGTAAAATATTCTCATTCTGTGCTACTTATCCCCCAAAGACTCTGCAGGAGTTAAACTAAACAGAGCGTTTCAGGACATTTTGAGTTGTACATGACATTCTTTATCGCAAACTGACTGACACAGGTTTAGAGTATGTATGAATGTTACTTTGAATAATCTTCTGCTTATTTCATTATGATAGGATCATCTTGATGCAGTATTAGGTAACCTGTTGAAGTTGGAGGGTAAATCTCACAAGTAACAGGTGGCTGTAATGTTCAGCAAGTGGAGGTACTGAAGCAGAACAGCAACAAAAAGTATGATCGGTCGGTCGGTCGGTCGGTCGGTCGGTCGGTCGGTCGGTCGGTCGGTCGGTCGGTCGGTCGGTCGGTCGGTCGGTCGGTCGGTCGGTCGGTCGGTCGGTCGGTCGGTCGGTCAGTCAGTCAGTCAGTCAGTCAGTCAGTGAGTGAGTGAGTGAGTGAGTGAGTGAGTGAGTGAGTGAGTGAGTGAGTGAGTGAGTGAGTGAGTGAGTGAGTGAGTGAGTGAGTGAGTGAGTGAGTGAGTGAGTGAGTGGTTTAACAGTGAACTTTTTGGGGTTTGTGAGTCTGTCTGTCCGGACAGGCTCTTTTCCCAGTGTCAGGGCCGTGGCGGTAGCCGTGCCAGCTGTCTTGGCCTGAGGAGGGAGCGCTCCTGTGTTCCCAAGCTCCAGCCTGTGGGAAAATCCTCCCTGGCTAGTAATTGATTCCGCCCTGCCAGCTCCATTAGTCCAAAGCACAGTCAAACGGACAGTCACCCACCCCTCCTTTTCTTTCTCTCTCTCAGCCCCCCCCCTTTCTCTCTCTCTCTCTCTCTCTCTCTCTCTCTCTCTCTCTCTCTCTCTCTCTCTCTCTCTCTCTCTCTCTTACTCTCTCTCTCTCTCTTTGCAGCCCCCCTCTCCTTCTCCCTCTCCTTGCCAGCTCCATTAGTCCACAGCACTGTCAAATGTACAGTTCTCCTACAGAGGGCCAGGCCTAAATGCTTCTCTCCCTCTCTATCTGTCTCACAGTTAAACAGACAGTTCTTCACCCACCCCTCCTCTCTCTCTCTTTCTCTCAATTCAATTCAAGGGCTTTATTGGCATGGGGAGCGTATGTATACATTACCAAAACACGTGAAATAGAGAATGAACAAAAGTGAAATAAACAATCAAAAATGAACAGTAAACATTACACTCACAAAAGTTTCAGAAGAATAGAGACATTTCAAATGTCATATTATGTCTCTGTACAGTGTTTTAACGATGTGCAAATAGTTAAAGTACAAAAGGGAAAATAAATAAATATAAAAATGGTTTGTATTTACAATGGTGTTTGTTCTTCACTGGTTGCCCTTTTCTTGTGGCAACAGGTCACACATCTTGCTGCTATGGTGACACACTGTGGTATTTCACTCATTAGATATGGGAGTTTATCAAAATTGGATTTGTTTGTGGATCTGTGTAATTTGAGTGAAATATGTGTCTCTAATATGGTCAAACATTTGGAAGGAGGTTAGGAAGTGCAGCTCAGTTTCCACCTCATTTTGTGGGCAGTGTGCACATAGCCTGTCTTCTCTTGAGAGCCAGGTCTGCCTACCTGCCTACCTCTCAATAGCAAGGCTATGCTCACTGAGTCTGTACATAGTCAAAGCTTTCCTTAATTGTGGGTCAGTCACAGTGGTCAGGTATTCTGCCACTGTCACGTTCCTGACCTATTTATGTTAGTTTTTGTGTGTTAGTTGGTCAGGACGTGAGGTTGGGTGGGCATTCTATGTTATCTGTTTCTATGTTGGTTTTGGTTTGCCTGGTATGGCTCTTGATTAGAGGCAGGTGGTTTGCGTTTGCCTCTAATTAAGAGTCATATTTAGGTAGGGCATTCTCACTGTTTGTTTGTGGGTGATTGTCTCCTGTGTCCGTATGTTATGTTCGTACCACATGGGACTGTAGCGTTTGTTTGTTTCGTTTTCGTTTCGATGTCGTCTGTTTCCTGTACGTAAGTTTATGTTTAGTTATGTAAGTTTATGTTCAGGTCTCGTCAACGTCGTTTTCTTGTTTTGTAGTTTGGAAGTGTTTTGTTTCGTTTCGTGTTTGCCATCATCGTTGTTTAATAAAGATGGCTTATTTCCCAAAGCCTGCGTTTTGGTCTGAGGATCCTTCTCTCCTCACCTCATCTGAGGATGAGGAGAGCACAAGTCGTTACAGAATCACCCACCACGCTAAGACCAAGCGGCAAGGGAAAACGAAACGGAGTAAGGGACAGGAGAGAAAGGAGCAATGGACATGGGACGATGTTTTGGATGGAAAGGGTTGCTACACTTGGGAGGAGATCCTGGCTGGGAGGGATCGCCTCCCATGGGAACAGGTGGAGGCATTGAGGAGAGCAGAGGCTACCTGGGAGAGGAACCGGAGCTATGAGGGAACGCGTCTGGCACGGAAGCCGAAAAAGCCCGTAAGTAATTCCCAAAAATTTCTTGGGGGGGGGCTAGGAGGTAGTGGGCCAAGGGCAGGTAGGAGACCTGCGCCCACTTCCCAGGCTTACCGTGGAGAGCGGGAGTACGGGCAGGCGCCGTGTTACGCAGTAGAGCGCACGGTGTCTCCTGTACGAGTGCATAGCCCAGTGCGGGTTATTCCACCTCCCCGCACTGGTAGGGCTAGATTGGGTATTGAGCCAGGTGTCATGAGGCCGGCTCAACGCGTCTGGTCTCCAGTGCGTCTCCTCGGGCCGGCATACATGGCACCTGCCTTACGCATGGTTTCCCCGGTTCGCCTACATAGCCCGGTGCGGGTTATTCCACCTCCCCGCACTGGTCGGGCAACCGGGAGTATTCAACCAGGTAAGGTTGGGCAAGCTCAATGCTCAAGAGTGCCAGTACGCCTCCACGGTCCGGTATTTCCGGCACCACCTCCCCGCCCCAGCCTAGTACCTACAGTGTATACACTACGCACTAGGCTACCAGTGCGTATCCTGAGCCCTGTTCCTCCTCCACGCACTCTCCCTGTAGTGCGTATATCTAGCCCGGTGCCTCCAGTTCCGGCACCACGCACTAAGCTACCAGTGCGTCTCCAGAGCCCTGTACAAACTGTATCTTCTCCCCCTACTAATCCTGATGTGCTTGTCCTCAGCCCGGCGTCACCAGTGCCGGTACCACGCATCAGGGATAGAGTAGGCTTTGAGAATACAGTGTGCCCTGTCCCTGCTCCCCGCACTAGTAGGAAGGTGCTTGTCATTAGCACGGTGCCTCCAGTTCCGGCACCACGCACCAGGTCTACAGTGTGCCGTATCCGGCCAGAGCCATCCGTCTCACCAGCGCCATCTGAGCCATCCGTCTCACCAGCGCCATCTGAGCCATCCGTCTCCCCAGCGCCATCTGAGCCATCCGTCTCCCCAGCGCCATCTGAGCCATCCGTCTCCCCAGCGCCATCTGAGTCATCCGTCTGCCAGGAGCCTGCAAAGCCGCCCGTCTGCCATGAGCCTGCAAAGCCGCCCGTCTGCCATGAGCCTACAGAGCCGTCAGCCAGACAGGAGCCGCTAGAGCCGTCAGCCAGACAGGAGCCGCTAGAGCCGTCAGCCAGACAGGAGCCGCTAGAGCCGTCAGCCAGACAGGAGCCGCTAGAGCCGTCAGCCAGACAGGAGCCGCTAGAGCCGTCAGCCAGACAGGATCTGCCAGAGCCGCCAACCAGACAGGATCTGCCAGAGCCGCCAACCAGACAGGATCTGCCAGAGCCGCCAACCAGACAGGATCTGCCAGAGCCGCCAACCAGACAGGATCTGCCAGAGCCGCCAGCGAGCCATGAGCAGCCAGAGCCGTCAGAGCGCCATGAGCAGCCAGAGCCGTCAGAGCGCCATGAGCAGCCAGAGCCGTCAGAGCGCCATGAGCAGCCAGAGCCGTCAGAGCGCCATGAGCAGCCAGAGCCGTCAGAGCGCCATGAGCAGCCAGAGCCGTCAGAGCGCCATGAGCAGCCAGAGCCGTCAGAGCGCCATGAGCGTCGAGAGCCGTCAGAGCGCCATGAGCGTCGAGAGCCGTCAGAGCGCCATGAGCGTCGAGAGCCGTCAGCCTGCCATGAGCGTCGAGAGCCGTCAGCCTGCCATGAGCGTCGAGAGCCGTCAGCCTGCCATGAGCGTCGAGAGCCGTCAGCCTGCCATGAGCGTCGAGAGTCGTCAGTCAGCCATGAGCTGCCCTTCAGCCTGAAAAGGCTAGATACCCAGAACTGCCCATCAGTCCAGAGCTGTCTCTCTGTCCGGAGCTGCCTTTCAGTCCGGAGTTGCCCCTCTATCCTGATCTCCCTCTCTATCTTTATCTACCTCTATATTCTTATCTATCCCTCTGTCTTGGTTTATCTCTCTGTCCCGGTGTTGTCATTATTAGAGATGTTATTAAGAGGATTTTGTGGGGGAAGTAAGAGGGTGGACATTCTTGGAGGGAGGAGGCTAGGATGGATTATGGTGGGGTGGGAACCGCGCCCGGAGCCTGAGCCACCACCGTGGTTAGATGCCCACCCAGACCCTCCCCTAGACTTTGTGCTGGTGCGTCCGGAGTTCGCACCTTGTGGGGGGGGTACTGTCACGTTCCTGACCTATTTATGTTAGTTTTTGTGTGTTAGTTGGTCAGGACGTGAGGTTGGGTGGGCATTCTATGTTATCTGTTTCTATGTTGGTTTTGGTTTGCCTGGTATGGCTCTTGATTAGAGGCAGGTGGTTTGCGTTTGCCTCTAATTAAGAGTCATATTTAGGTAGGGCATTCTCACTGTTTGTTTGTGGGTGATTGTCTCCTGTGTCCGTATGTTATGTTCGTACCACATGGGACTGTAGCGTTTGTTTGTTTCGTTTTCGTTTCGATGTCGTCTGTTTCCTGTACGTAAGTTTATGTTTAGTTATGTAAGTTTATGTTCAGGTCTCGTCAACGTCGTTTTCTTGTTTTGTAGTTTGGAAGTGTTTTGTTTCGTTTCGTGTTTGCCATCATCGTTGTTTAATAAAGATGGCTTATTTCCCAAAGCCTGCGTTTTGGTCTGAGGATCCTTCTCTCCTCACCTCATCTGAGGATGAGGAGAGCACAAGTCGTTACAGCCACTGTGTGCTCTCTGTTTAGGGCCAAATAGCATTCTAGTTTGCTCAGTTTTTTGTTAATTCTTTCAAATGTGTCAAGTAATTCTCTTTTTGTTTTCTCATGATTTGGTTGGGTCTAATTGTGTTGCTGTCCTGGGGCTCTGTTGGGTCTGTTTGTGTTTATGAACAGAGCCTCAGAACCAGCTTGCTTACGGGACTCTTCTCCAGGTTCATCTCTCTGTAGGTGATGGCTTTGTGATGGAAGGTTTGTGAATCGCTTCCTTTAGGTGGTGGTGGAATTTAACAGTTTAACGGCTCTTTTCTGGATTTTGATCATTAGTGGGTATCATCCTAATTCTGCTCTGCATGCATTATTTGATGTTTTACTTTGTACATGGGGGATGTTTTTGCAGAATTCTGCATGCAGAGTCTCAATTTGGTGTTTGTCCAATTTTGTTTTATTATAGGTTGGTGAGTGGACCCCAGACCTCACAACCAAACCATTTTTGCCAGATCCTGATTGGGATGTTGAATATTATGTGCCTTTTGATAGCGTAGAAGGCCCTTCTTGCCTTGTCTCTCAGATCGTTCACAGCTTTTAGGCTGCGGTATGCATAGTTTTTGTGTGCTCTAGGGCATCAGTGTCTAGATGGTATTTAAATTTATGCTGTAGTAGGACCTCCTTGGTTGGGGATTAGATCATCAGCAAACATTAGACATTTGAATTCAGATTTTAGTAGGGTGAGGCCGGGTGCTTCAGACTGTTGTTGTGCCCTCGCTAATTCGTTGATATATACAGTACCAGTCAAAAGTTTGGAGACACCTACTCATTCAAGGGTTTTTCTTTATTTTTACTAGTTTCTACATTGTAGAATAATAGTGAAGACTTCACAACTATGAAATAACACATATGAAGTCATGTAGTAATCAAAAAAGTGTTAAACAAATCAAAATATATTTCAGATTAGATTCTTCAAATCAAAATAGATTTTAGATTCTTCAAAGTAGCCACCCTTTGCCTTGATGACAGCTTTGCACACTCTTGGCATTCTCTCAACCAGCTTCACCTGGAATGCTTTTCCAACGGTCTTGGAGGAGTTCCCACATATGCTGAGCATTTGTTGGCTGCTTTTCATTCACTCTGTGTTTACCTACTCTGCCTCTCACAAAGACAGCTGTTGGAACCAAAAATCTCAAATTTGTCTCAAAAGTATAGCCAATTGGAATTTGTGGTCTGTATATTCTCAAATTTGTCTCAAAAGTATAGCCAATTGGAATTTGTGGTCTGTATATTTTATAATTTCATTAATGATACCATCAACACCAAAGGCCTTTTTGGGTTGGAGGGTTTGTATTTTGTGCTGTAGTTCATTTAATATAATTGGAGAATCCAGTGGGTTCTGGTAGTCATAAACAGCTGATTCTAAGACTTTTTCATGTACATGTTTTAGCTGTTTGTTCTTTGTTATAGATCCCAAAAGTTTGGAGATGTGGTTTATCCATACATCTCCATTTTGAATAGATAACTCTTCGTGTTGTTGTTTGTTTAAAATGTTCTGATTTTCCCAGAAGTGGTTTGATTCTATGGATTGCCTGCATTTCTTCTGATCAATCTCTCTCTCTCGTTGAACCCCCCCTTTACCTGCATCTCTTCTGATCAATCTCTCTCTCCACCTCCTCTCTTGTTCCTCCTCCTCCTCTCCCTTTCTCCTCTTTCCCCCTATCTACCAAACACTTATCCTGTGAAGCTAACACATGACTCCTATTTGTTACAACTAACACATGACTCCTATTTGTTACAACTAACACATGACTCCTATTTGTTACAACTAACACATGACTCCTATTTGTTACAACTAACACAAACCTCCCCTGTCTGCCTTCCAGGCCACCTGACAGAGAATAGGCTACCCTTAGTCCCACCACACACACACACACACACACACACACACACACACACACACACACACACACACACACACACACACCACTACACTACACTAGCCATTCTTATCTGTGACCCCATCACGTCCCTTCAGCACTAAATCTGGCTCCCATTCTGAACCATGCGTCCCCACAGAGCTGCAATTTACCATTTACCTCCCCATCACCATCAACCTCATTACCGCCTTTCATTTAGATCAAAGAGTACCTTAGAGCAGTATCAGATAACTCTCATTCAGATGAGAGACAAACTGCCCTGTCACTTTTGTTATTGTCAAACAATTTGTATCAATTTGTATCAATGTATCAATAGAATATAGAATTCATAATATAATTCCTCATTCGGAATCTACATAACTATATTCAGAGGTTTAGCTATTACTCAAAGACCTGATAGTTTATGTGACATAACGATTGTATTTGTGGACCCTTCTTCATTTGAACCTTGACCCCCCATCAGCTTAGGTGTGCTGACAGGCCAAGTGAAGGTGACCTAGTGGTGGGCCTGCAGGTCTGTGTAGTGTCCTGTGTATCTAACCCACCAGTGACAGCAGCCTAATTGGCATAATTGCCCCCCTTTTAAACGCCATGCCAACCCCCATCACACACACACACACACACACACACACACACACACACACACACACACACACACACACACACACACACACACCCTTCAACAGGGGTGAAGGTGCCCCCCATTTGTTGGTAATGAAATATTAACTGCAGTCAGCTGCTGACATGAGAGAGTCGGGTCCTGTGCCCCACCCCCCTCCCTCTCCCCCTACTCCCCCAACCCCCACGGTCCGCCATATGTCTGATGAAAGGTAAGTGCTCCCCCCCACCAGTCCAATTAATGCCTCTAACAGGTCCCATTTTTCTCTCTCTCTCTCTCTCTCTTTCTATCTCTCTCTCTCTCTTTCTCTCTCTCTCTCTCTCTCTCTCTCTCTTTCTATCTCTCTCTCTCTCTATCTCTCTCTCTCTCTCGCTCTCTCTCTCTCTCTCTCTCTCTCTCTCTCTCTCTCTCTCTCTCTCTCTCTCTCTCTCTCTCTCTCTCTCTCTCTCTCTCCTGTAATCTCTTTCTCCTTTGTTCTCTCTCTCTGCTTGTGCATCTTTGTGTCTGGGAGCCTGAGGGTAAGTGGGATGGGAGGAGAGGAGGGGTGGAAGATGGGAGGATGGGAGTAGGAGGGGGACAGGGGATTAACTACTGTATGTGGGTCACTAAGGGGTCGTAAGGTCAACGTGAACCTCAGAGCTCTAATCTTATGTTTGTTAGATGCACATACTGTACTACATGAACAAGAGAAGACATTCATACTCACTAACGTCTCTGGTTACACAATGATGAAAAGTAGGTAATAGATGATCTTATTGTGTTATAACATCCATTAGCTAGCCCTGCTTTCTGGACCACGTATACAACCACACGTGACCATGTTATGACCACAGAGGACCCCAACAGAAGTATAGCTGACTGCAGAATACCTCCACATAACCTCTGTCAGCCTGTGACATGGGAACAGCAAGGCCTGCTCTAAATCCCCCCCCCCCTAACCGCACCCTCAACCTCGGGGGTCTCACATAGCTCACATTCCTACAATGCTGCTGACTGTGAGAACCAATTGAAGGGCAGAACTATTCTAACTCCTTATACAGAGGGATGTGAGTGTGGGAGAGCCTGTTGCTGGGTATGCAATCCCTCCAGGATTTCACAGGGATTTCTTATGATATTTGCGGAAGAAAATGCTTGATTTTGTTGCTGCAATTCTGTGATTTTGCATGGCAATGTGCACTGATTTTCTCAAATTTGTCATGAAAATGCAGTTGAAAATATGGTTGATTGAACCATATTATGTGGCTGATATGCAGTGATTTGTTGAAATTGAGAGTGATGGGTCAGTTTTATGCGATAATATCGCAACGATTTACTGTTTATGCGAAAATTGTGTGGTGACTGGTCAAATTTGCAAGTCCTCGCATAATATGCAAAGAATTGTTGATTTTGCAAAAATGGTTATCATCGCAGAATCGCGTAATTCTGAAGGGACTGAGTAGAGGTCACTCCTCCTTAGATGTGAGTATAAGAGAGGGTACACACGCGCACACACACACACACACACACACACACACACACACACACACACATAGGGGACCAATGAGTTTGTTCTCACAGTAGATCTGATGTCCATCCCTAGTCCCTCTACAGTCCTTCTATCTCCCACGGCGGTCCCTCTCCCCTCTCCATATCACGTTGCCCCACACTGTGATGAGTTAATGATGGTATGGATGAGTGATCTGAAGAAGTGAGCGCGCTAGGCCGCTAGGCTAACATGGGGCCACCAATTAGAGACAGCAACTGGGCCGCAGGTTGATTCACCACCACTGAGTGGGAGCGGAGGCCACCGGCCGGCTGAATGACAGCTGAGCAGGGCAGTGCACTTTCCCATGCCGTCAGGGGTCGTAAGGTCACGGTGCAGGCTCAGCCTCTGCAACAGCGCAGTTGTTTTCCCTCTCAGCACAAGGATCCTTCTGTCCAGCTAGGGTCACATAGCTGGGATTGGAGCTGAAAGATGAGAGGGGGTGAGAATGAGAGAGGGGTACCCCTGTGTGTGTGTGTGTGTGTGTGTGTGTGTGTGTGTGTGTGTGTGTGTGTGTGTGTGTGGGTGTGAGTGTTTGAGTGTTTGTGTTATTGTGTTTGAGTGTTTGTGTAAGTGTGTTTGAGTGTTTGTGTTGTGTGTGTGTGTGTGTTGTGTGTTTGTGTGTCAATGTGTGGGTAGGTGTATGTGTGTGTACCCCTATAGCATGCAGGCAGGCACCCTGTGACCCCTAGCCAGTCTATGAAGGAACCCTGTGACCCTTAGCCAGGCTATTAAGGAACCCTGTGACCCTTAACCAGGCTATTAAGGAACTCTGGGCCCCCTCACCCCATTTAGGAGAAAAACAACAAGAGTTTGTGGGTGTGTGGGTTGGACCATGTATGTATATGTTTGAGAGTGGTTGCCAGTGTGTCACATTGTAGACATCACATTGTAGACATCACATTGTAGACATCACATTGTAGACATCACATTGTGGACATCACATTGTAGACATCACATTGTAGACATCACATTTGTCACGTCCTGACCATAGTTCTTATGTGTGTTGCTTGTTTTAGAGTTGGTCAGGACGTGAGCTGGGTGGGCATTCTATGTTGTGTGTCTAGTTTGTCTGTTTCTTTGTTCAGCCTAATATGGTTCTCAATCAGAGGCAGCTATCAATCGTTGTCCCTGATTGAGAATCATATATAGGTGGCTTGTTTTGTGTTGGGGATTGTGGGTGGTTGTCTTCTGTCTTTGTGTTCTGCACCAGATAGGACTGTTTCGTTTTTCACATTTCTTGTTTTGTTGTTTGTAGTGTTCTAATATATTCTTTATTAAATCATGTTGAACACTAGCCTCACTGCGTTTTGGTCCTCTCCTTCATCCCAGGAAGAAAACCGTTACAACATTGTGGACATCACATTGTGGACATCACATTGTGGACATCACATTGTGGACATCACATTGTAGACATCACATTGTAGACATCACATTGTGGACATCACATTGTAGACATCACATTGTAGACATCACATTGTGGACATCACATTGTAGACATCACATTGTAGACATCACATTGTGGACATCACATTGTGGACATCACATTGTGGACATCACATTGTGGACATCACATTGTGGACATCACATTGTGGACATCACATTGTGGACATCACATTGTGGACATCACATTGTGGACATCACATTGTAGACATCACATTTAACTTCCTTTCTCTTCCTTTATCTTCCCTTCTCTTTCTTTGTCTTTCTTTCTTTCTCACGCACACAAAAAGTTTCAGGAGAATAACAACGTTTAAAATATTATGTTATTAGCGGTTAAAAATGTAGTATAACATTTATAGCAGAATGTACAGGTGGGAAATAAATAGCCAGATAAATATAGGTTATATTTATATTGGTTGACCTTTTCTTGTGGCGGCATGTCACACATTTTGCTGCTGGGATTGCACACTGTGGTATTTCACCTAACACATACAGGAGTTTGTCCAAATTTGATTTGTATTCAAATTCTTTGTGGGTTTGTGTAATTTGAGGGAAATATGTGTCTCTTATGGTCGTTATGATTGAACAGGTTAGGAAGTGCAGCTCAGTTTCCACCTCATTTTGTGGGCAGTGGCCACATATCCTGTCTTCTCTTGAGAGCCAGGTCTGCCTGTAGCGACCTCTCAATAGCAAGGCTATGCGCACTGAGTCTGTACATAGAAGGCTTTTCTTAGTTTTGGGTCAGTCACAGTATTCAGGTATTCTGCCACTGTGTACTCTCTGTTTAGGGCCAAATAGCATTTTAATTTGCTCTGTTTTTTTTGTGAATTCTTTCCAATGTGTGTAAAGTTATTCTCTATTTGTTTTCTCATGATTTGGTCGGGTCTAATTGTGTTGCTGTCCTGGGGCTCTGTTGGGTCTGTTTGTGAACAGAGCCCCAGAACCAGTTGGCTGAGGGGAGTCTTCTCTAGGTTCATCTCCTTGCAGGTTAGGGCTTTGTGATGGAAGGTTTGGGCATTGCTTTCCTTTAGGTGGTTGTGGAATTTAACGTCTCTTTTCTGGATGTTGATAATTAGTGGGTATAGTCCTAATACTGCTCTGCATGCATTATTTGGGATTTGCGTTGTACTCTGAGGTATATTTCACTGGTCATCCTCAAAGCCAACACTTCCTTTGGCCACCTTTCCTTCCAGTTCTCTGCTGCCAATGACTGGAACGAATTGCAAAAATCACTGAAGCTGGAGACTTATATCTCCCTCTCTAACTTTAAGCATCAGTTGTCAGAGCAGCTTACCGATCACTGTACCTGTACACAGCCAATCTGTAAACAGCACACCCAACTACCTCATCCCCATATTGTTATTAATCTTCTTGCTCTTGTGCACCCCAGTATCTCTACTT
Source organism: Salvelinus fontinalis (assembly GCF_029448725.1). Lineage (NCBI taxonomy): Eukaryota > Metazoa > Chordata > Actinopteri > Salmoniformes > Salmonidae > Salvelinus > Salvelinus fontinalis. Next base: position 15,679,634 of record NC_074686.1, read on the forward strand.
GCACATCATCATCTACACATCTATCACTCCAGTGTTAATGCTAAATTGTAATTATTTTGCCTCTATGGCCTATTTATTGCCTTGGAAAGGATTTGCACACACTGTACATAGATTTCTATTGTGTTATTGACTGTACATTTGTTTATGTGTAACTCTGTGTTGTTGTTTTTGTCGCGCTGCTTTGCTTTATCTTGGCCAAGTCGCAGTTGTAAATGAGAACTTGTTCTCAACTGGCCTACCTGGTTAAATAAAGGTGAAATAAATAAAATAAAACATTTAAAGTTCTAGCAGAATTCTGCATGTAGAGTCTCAGTTGTGTGTCTGTCCCATTTTATGAATTCTTGGTTGGTGAGTGGACCCCAGACCTGTAATGTCACAATGTGGAAAATGGGAAGGGGTCTGAATACTTTCCAAATGGGGTGTAGGCATGGTTGCCATTTTTTTTGGGGGGGGGGGGGGGGGGGGGGATTGATTGGTTGGGGTGGCTGGTGGTGCTGTGGTCTGGATGAAGATCCTCTTGGCGTAGGTCCTGACGGCGTGGATCCTCACTGGTCTGGCGGGGTGTCCTTTGCTCTGTTGCTCATGTGTGAGGTGTTGGGGCTGCGGTTTAGGGTGACGACCTTTAGGGTCCTGGCAAAGGTGGGGAGTCTTGCCTTGTAGAGGTAGCCCGAGTCATAAAGGCTGTTCAAGTCCAGGGTGGGGCAAGTAAACGTTATGTTTTGAGGCACAGTCGCGTTTACCCGCTGTATGGTAGCAGGGTGGAGATAACCACTTGTGAGTTGGGAAAGTGGGAGAAGCTTTTTCAATCACTCACTTGAGGTTTGTGCTGTGCTCTCAGGTCGTTTGTGCCAATGTGAATTATTACGTGGCTGGGGGACCCAATTGGTCCTCTGACAGCAGGTCTAGGGTGCTCTGGGTGTTTAGACACCAGAGTTTAGCCACTGTGTATTTGGGGCAAAGTTTTTTTTCTTGTATGGATTTCCTGTTTGAGTCCATAAGGAGTACAATCTGTGGCTTTTGTGTGTCCTCAGTGGATGTGGGTGGGTTGTCTCTCTCTTGCTCTCGCTCCCTGATTAGGCCCAGTCTGTCACGATCGTGTGGCGGATTGACGGACCAAAATGCAGCAGTTGGAAAATAAGCCATCTTCTTTTATTTAACAACACGAAGATGAACACGACACAAAACACTTTAACAAAACAACAAAACGACCGTGAAGCTACAAACGTTGTGCACATACATACAGGCTACAAACGTTCTACATAGACAACACTAGAAACATGTACTCCACACAAACCCATATACTATACACAACCCCTTTACCATAAACAACACCCAAAACCAACAAAACATAAACATTCCCCATGTCACACCCTGACCTAACTAAAATAATAAAGAAAACAAAGAATACTAAGGCCAGGGCGTGACATAACCCCCCCCTTGAGGCGCGAACTCCGGGCGCACCATACACAGTCTAGGGGAGGGTCTGGGTGGGCTTCCCTCTACGGTGGCGGCTCCGGCTCTGGTCGTGGTCCCCACTTCACCACAGTCCCTAACCACCTCCTTAGCTTCTTCAAAATGACCCCTCTCCACATTAACCCCATTGCATTAAGGGGCAGTTCTGGACTAAGGGGCAGCTCCGGACTAAGGGGCAGTACCAGGGTAAGGGGCAGTACCAGGGTAAGGGGCAGTACCAGGGTCAGGGGCAGTACCAGGGTCAGGGGCAGTACCAGGGTAAGGGGCAGCACCAGGGTAAGGGGCAGCACCAGGATAAGGGGCAGCACCAGGATAAGGGGCAGCTCCGGACTGAAGAATGGCAGCTCCGGACTGAGGGACTGCAGCTCCGGACTGAGGGACTGCAGCTCCGGACTGAGGGATGGCCCATGGCTGGCTGACGGATCTGGCTGCCCATGGCTAGCTGACGGATCTGGCTGCTCATGGCTAGCTGACGGATCTGGCTGCTCATGGCTAGCTGACGGATCTGGCTGCTCATGGCTAGCTGACGGATCTGGCTGCTCATGGCTAGCTGACGGATCTGGCTGCTCATGGCTAGCTGACGGATCTGGCTGCTCATGGCTAGCTGACGGATCTGGCTGCTCATGGCTAGCTGACGGATCTGGCTGCTCATGGCTGGCTGACGGATCTGGCTGCTCATGGCTAGCTGACGGATCTGGCTGCTCATGGCTGGCTGACGGATCTGGCTGCTCATGGCTAGCTGACGGATCTGGCTGCTCATGGCTAGCTGACGGATCTGGCTGCTCATGGCTAGCTGACGGATCTGGCTGCTCATGGCTAGCTGACTGATCTGGCTGCTCCTGTCTGGTTGGCGGCTCTGGCAGATCCTGTCTGGTTGGCGGCTCTGGCAGATCCTGTCTGGTTGGCGGCTCTGGCAGATCCTGTCTGGTTGGCGGCTCTGGCAGATCCTGTCTGACGGACGGCTCTAGCGGCTCCTGTCTGGCTGGCGGCTCTAGCGGCTCCTGTCTGGCGGACGGCTCAGTAGGCTCATGGCAGACGGGCGGCTTTGCAGGCTCATGGCAGACGGGCGGCTTTGCAGGCTCATGGCAGACGGATGGCTCAGATGGCGCTGGGGAGACGGATGGCTCAGATGGCGCTGGGGAGACGGATGGCTCAGATGGCGCTGGGGAGACGGATGGCTCAGATGGCGCTGGGGAGACGGGCAGTTCAGTCATCGCTGTGCATACGGCAGACTCCTGCCGGCTGAGGCGCACTGTAGGCCTGGTGCGTGGTGCCGGGACTGGTGGCACCGGGCTGGGGACACGCATCTCAGGGTTAGTGCGGGGAGAAGGAACAGGGCATACTGGACCCTGGGAGCGCACATTAGGCCTAGTGCGTGGTGCCGGAACTGGTGGTACCGGGCTGGGGACACGCATCTCAGGGCTAGTGCGGGGAGCAGGAACAGGGCATACTGGACCCTGGGGACGCACATTAGGCCTAGTGCGTGGGGCCGGAACTGGTGGTACCGGACTGGGGACACGCATCTTAGGGCTAATGCGGGGAGCAGCAACAGGGCACACTGGACTCTCAAGGCGTACTATAGGCCTTGTGCGTGGTACCGGTACTGGTGGTACCGGGCTGAGGACCCGCACATCAGGGCGAGTACGGGGAGAAGGAACAGTGCGTACAGGACTCTGGAAACACACAGAGGGCTTGGTGCGTGGTGTAGGCACTGGTGGTAATGTGCTGGAGACACGCACCACAGGGCTAGTACGTGGAGGAATAACAGGGCTCTGGAGACACCCAGGAAGCTTGATGCGTGGTGTAGGCACTGGTGGTAATGGGCTGGAAACACGCACCTCAAAGCTAGTGCGGGGAGCAGGAACAGTGCGTAAAGGGCTCTGGAGACGCACCTTAGACCTAGTGCTTGGTGCCGGAACTAGTGGTACAGGGCTGGGAACATGCATCTCAGGATGAGTGCAAAAAGTAGGAACAGGACACACCGGGTTGTGAAGGTGTACTGGAGACCTGGTGTGTATAGCCGGCATCAAATCTTCCGGAACTTTAACACGAGTTTCAGGCTGATTACGAGGAACTGACACAGGTGGCATCGGACAGCTAATACGCTCCTCAGGAAGAATGCATTGCATACTCTGCCAAACCAACAGCTCTCTCTCTTCACTCTCCTCCAATTTCGTCAACAACTCTTCAAATGTCTCATAATCTCCCCTTCGTTCACTCTCCTCCAATCTGTCCAATAACTCCTCGACACACTCAGACTCACCCCTCAACTTCGCCGACTGCTCCAAGTGCCCCCCTCCAAAAAAAATTTTATGCTGTCTCTTGGGCTTCCTCCCGTGTCGCCGTGCTGCCTCTATCTCTGCCTTGGGGCAGTGATATTCCCCTGGCTGTGACCAGGGTCCTCTCCCGTCTAGAATTTCCTCCCATCTCCAGAAATCCTTTGTAGGTAGGTCCTGTTGCCGCCTTCCATGCCGCTTGGTCCTATGGTGGGTAATTCTGTCACGATCGTGTGGCGGATTGACGGACCAAAATGCAGCAGTTGGAAAATAAGCCATCTTCTTTTATTTAACAACACGAAGATGAACACGACACAAAACACTTTAACAAAACAACAAAACGACCGTGAAGCTACAAACGTTGTGCACATACATACAGGCTACAAACGTTCTACATAGACAACACTAGAAACATGTACTCCACACAAACCCATATACTATACACAACCCCTTTACCATAAACAACACCCAAAACCAACAAAACATAAACATTCCCCATGTCACACCCTGACCTAACTAAAATAATAAAGAAAACAAAGAATACTAAGGCCAGGGCGTGACACAGTCTCAGTTCCAGTCAGTGGCGCAAAGTACTGAAGTAAAAATACTTCAAAGTACTACCTAAGTAGATTTTTGTGGTATCTCTACTTTATTTACTATTTATATTTTTGACAACTTTTACTTTTAGTTCACTACATTCCTAAAGAACATGATGTACTTTTTCTCTATACAATTTCTGACACCCAAAGTACTTGTTACATTTTGAGTGCTTAGCAGGACAGGAACATTGTCTAATTCACACAGTTATCAAGGGAACATCCCTGGTCATCCCTACTGCCTCTGATCTGGTGGACTCACTAAACACAAATGCTTCGTTTGTAAGTTATGTCTGAGTGTTGGAGTGTGCCCCTGGCTATCTGTAAAAAAAGTACATTTAAAAACAAATACTTTTAGATTTTACTCAAGTAGTATTTTACTGGGTGACTCACTTTTACTTGAGTCATTTTCTATTAAGGTATCTTTACTTTTACTCAAATATGACAATTAGGTACTTTTTCCACCACTGGTTCCCGTGTTAGTTTCTCCCGGGCCCCCTTTCTGTTGTCTCTTGTCGTTGAACCCTTAACACCTCTCTTTCATTCCATTTGAACTAGGACACAGCATAGAAACATGGTATTATTACATAGTCCCAATGACAACACACACATTTTGATCTCAGGATTAAGAAGGCTTTCCCTTTCTAAAGATCAAACATAATGACAGTCATCAATGTTATCTTTGCCATCCTGGTTAGAGCGAAGAGTAAGGCTTCTATTGGGTGATCAAATCTACCCCCTGAGGCTACTTCCAAATCATGTCAGTCCCTGACAGTGTTTCCCTCCTCCCATTCATTAACTCTTCAGATCAGTCAGAGATGTCTTTGAAGAAGGCTAGGCTCTTGGCTAGGCTCTTGGCTAGGCTGGGCCAGAGGTACGTGTGGTAAGGTAAGTCTAAGTCAGCACAGGTGCAGGTAAATCACCCTCATTTCACTCCAACCCTTTCAACCAACCAACCCCCACCCCCCTCCCCCCTTGACTCAACCTTCAATCGTAAAACCCCCAAGCCCTTAACCACCGACGACCGATGACTAGTGTTAGACGATGACTAGTGTTAGACGATGACTAGTGTTAGACGATGACTAGTGTTAGACGATGACTAGTGTTAGACGATGACTAGTGTTAGACGATGACTAGTGTTAGACGGTGACTAGTGTTAGACGATGACTAGTGTTAGACGATGACTAGTGTTAGACGATGACTAGGGTTAGACGGTGACTAGTGTTAGACGATGACTAGGGTTAGACGATGACTAGTGTTAGACGGTGACTAGTGTTAGACGGTGACTAGTGTTATACGGTGACTAGTGTTAGACACGACGTAGGCCCTGAAACGGGGGATCCTGCTGTAAGGGCTAAGCATCCACCCCAGGAATGTTGGGAAGGGTATTGGGAGGGATGTTGGGAGGGGTGTTAGGAGGGGTATTGGGAGGGATGTTGGGAGGGGTGTTAGGAGGGGTATTGGGAGAGATGTTGGGAAGGGTATTGGGAGGGATGTTGGGAGGGGTATTGAGGCTAAAGCCAGCGTGTAAGTGTTAAACACCTTGCTGTAATCCCTCAGCGCTTGTCCCTTGATCTCCAGGTGATCCCCAGGCTTCAGGTATGTGTGTGCGTGTGTGTGTGTGCGTATGATCCCCAGGCTTTAGGTGAGAGCCTCTCCGCGAGGTGGCAGAGATCAACCAGGGGATGCCTGATAATACCCTGAGATTTCTACAAGGTGGTAAAAGAGTGGTGGGGAAGAGAGGGGAGTTGCAGGGAAATAAGGCTATAGAGAGAGGGGATATTACTATGGCCAGAAAGCCAGTCTGTTGTTGTGACATTGATGTGTTCATCCCCTAGGTAGCTGCATTGCACTGGGGTGACGAGGAGTCAAGTCTCAGCAAGGTGAAACAAAGAGACAGGCAGGAACCTGCCCAGGATTAGACAGCCATCATCTGAAACGCTAGAGATGGGCTACAGAGACTATCACTACAGGAGCTAAGCAATCACTGGAGCTACAAAGGTGTCTGGGGACAGAAAAGCTGTAACGTCATGTAAATCTTGGTGGGACAAACCCCCATTTTTTGTATTTTTATGCATGCCAGCAAAGCCACTACACAACACAATACAAAACTAAATCATACATTAATTGCACTATAACTGTGACAAACGGTGCCCACAAAACTGTTAGGCTCTACATAAAGCTGTCCCATCAGCAGAGCTTTCTTTTCAGCACCACGGAGGGAACCCTTACCACCGCTACACCTGGCTATCAGTGGAGCCTTGTCTGGCAGCGAAACAGTTCATTCAGCCTCATTTACTGCCTTTTAAAAGAACATAGCTGATATGGCTGACTTGCTTAAACAAATATGGTTTCTGACAACTGAGATGAACCAACTATAGCATACTATTTGTTCAGCACTTTTGAAATGTACAGCGACAGAATTCAGAACATGGGCTGTTCATACAGTACTATCCCTGTACACCAAGTCAGAACTGTAGGATAAATAAAAGGGGCATATAAGCAGACAATGAAAGCTCTTACAACATTTGAGGATTACATTTCTCTAAAACAGGGTATAGGCTACATGTGCACCACCAAGTCAGAACAGTAAGCTAAGTTATGAGGGAGAAAGGGACTAAATTCTCAGGGTGAGACACATGGGCTACTAACAGCTTACTACACAACATACACATAGTATTACTTTCTTAGCTACAGTATACACATCTCCCTGGCATATTACATAATTTATGCAGCAGAAGACAAGACATTTTTGGACTCACCTTGTTGTGCTGTGCTCACTTGAATAGGAAGGTGGTGCGGCGGTCCTTCTTGTGGGCAAATTTTGTCATCAGTTAGCCACTGATTCCTTCTAAACCACTCATTGTTGAATTTGCAATTTACAACTTCTTGTGTAATGTTTATGTCCAATTCCTGATGAGCACCGTGTCACGTTCTGACCCTAGTTATTGTGTTAATCCTTTGTTTTGTTGGTCAGGACGTGAGCTGGGTGGGCATTTCTATGTGTTGTGTTTCTATGTTGGGTTAAAGGGTTGCCTGGTATGGCTCTCAATTAGAGGCAGGTGTTTGGCATTTCCTCTGATTGAGAGTCATATTAAGGTAGGTTGTTCTCACTGTTTGTTTGTGGGTGATTGTCTCCTGTGTTTTTCGTGTCTGTGTATGTGCACCACACGGGACTGTTTTGGCTGTTCATTCGTTTGATGTAGTCTGTTCCTGTCCGTGAGTTCTACGTGTAGTTATGTAAGTTTATGTTCAGGTCTCGTCTATGTCGTTTTCTTATTTTGTAATTTTCCAAGTGTTTTCGTATTCGTCTTTGTATTTGAAATAAATTCATTTATGTCTACTTACCTCGCTGCGTATTGGTCCACCGATCCTTCTCTCCTCTCCTCGTCCGAGGAAGAGGAAGACGACAGCCGTTACAGAATCACCCACCAAACTAGGACCAAGCGGCGGGGGAGAGCTCAACAGAGCAACCAGGACTTGTGGACTTGGGAGGACGAGTTGAACGGAGAAGGACCCTGGGCACAGGCTGGGGAGTATCGCCGCCCCAAAGCTAAGCTGGAGGAAGCGAAAGCTGAGCGGCGGCGATATGAGGAGGCAGCACGGCAGCGGGACAGGTACGAGAGGCAACCCCAGAATTTTTTTGGGGGGGGGGGGGGCTAGAGAGGAGTGTGGCTAAGCCAGGTAGCAGACCTGAGCGCACTCCTCGTGCTTATGATAAGCAACGCGTCACTGGTCAGGCACCGTGTTATGCGGTTAAGCGCACGGTGTCACCAGTGCGTGCCCATAGCCCGGTGCGCTATAGGGCAGCCCCCCGAAAGTGTCAAGTGAGTGTGGGCATCCAGCCTCTGGTCTCCGGTACGCAGTTTCGGTCCAGGGTATCCTGCGCCGGCTCTGCGTGCTGTGTCTCCGGGGCGCTGGGAGTCCTATGCCTACGCTCCGCTCGTACCGGGCAAATGTGGGAGTGGAGCCTAAGGGAGAAGTGCGCGTAGTAGGCACTAGATCTCCACTACTCATCCACAGCCCGGTTCAACCTGTGCCTGCACTCTGGAGGGTACGGGCTGGTATAGTACTCCAGCCTGGGGGAGTGGTGCAAAGGCTGCGCACCAGAGCTCCAGTGCTCCCCCACAGCCCGGTCCTTCAGGTGCCTCCTCGTAACAACAAGCCTCCTGTAGGTCTCTCCAGCCTGGTGGGTCCTGTGGCAGCCCCACGCACCAGGCTGTCTCTCCGTCTCCTCCCTACAGGTGTGCCGTCTGTCCAGCGTGGTCTGAACTGTCTGCCTGCCCAGCGCTGCCCGTCTGTTCCGAGCCTTCAGAGCCGTCCAGCCAGGACCAGCCGGAGCCGTCCAGCCAGGACCTGCCGGAGCCGTCCAGCCAGGACCTGCCGGAGCCGTCCAGCCAGGACCTGCCGGAGCCGTCCAGCCAGGACCTGCCGGAGCCGTCCAGCCAGGACCTGCCGGAGCCGTCCAGCCAGGACCTGCCGGAGCCGTCCAGCCAGGACCTGCCGGAGTCACTCAGCCAGGACCTGCCGGAGTCCCTCAGCCAGGACCTGCCGGAGTCCCTCAGCCAGGACCTGCCGGAGTCCCTCAGCCAGGACCTGCCGGAGTCCCTCAGCCCGGAGCTGCTGCCCCTTATCCCGGGGCTGCCCCTAAGTCCAGCGGGACCCATGTCTAGGGTTTCCAGTCCAAGGTCGGTGGCAAGGGTCGCCACCTTGAGGAGGCCACAGAAGCGGACAAAGACAAGGGTGAAGTGGGGTCCACGTCCTGCGCCAGAGCCGCCGCCGCGGACAGATGCCCACCCAAACCCTCCCCTATAGGTTTAGGTGGTGCGGTCGCAGTCCGCACCTTGGGGGGGGGGGGGGGGGGGGGGGGGTACTGTCACGTTCTGACCCTAGTTATTGTGTTAATCCTTTGTTTTATTGGTCAGGACGTGAGCTGGGTGGGCATTTCTATGTGTTGTGTTTCTATGTTGGGTTAAAGGGTTGCCTGGTATGGCTCTCAATTAGAGGCAGGTGTTTGGCATTTCCTCTGATTGAGAGTCATATTAAGGTAGGTTGTTCTCACTGTTTGTTTGTGGGTGATTGTCTCCTGTGTTTTTCGTGTCTGTGTATGTGCACCACACGGGACTGTTTTGGCTGTTCATTCGTTTGATGTAGTCTGTTCCTGTCCGTGAGTTCTACGTGTAGTTATGTAAGTTCATGTCCAGGTTTCGTCTACGTCGTTTTCTTATTTTGTAATTTTCCAAGTGTTTTCGTATTCGTCTTTGTATTTAAAATAAATTCATTTATGTCTACTTACCTCGCTGCGTATTGGTCCACCGATCCTTCTCTCCTCTCCTCGTTCGAGGAAGAGGAAGACGACAGCCGTTACACACCGACACGTTTTCTCTATAATTTCTCTTCATACAGTGGTGGGCCGTCAGGGCCTGCAAGGTCTTCTCTGATGGCCGACACATCATCAGAATATACATTTTTTTTAAATATATTTTCCCACAAATATGTATTAAATTATTCCCCAGAGTAAGAGTTATACTCTTCATTTCATAGCTTTCCTCTTGGTTGCACTGCTTCCAGCCCCAGGTTGAGATTTGGAGGGCTGGTCTTTATGTTAGATCTTTTATCCAATCATATTCAGCCATCATGTGTTGCCAGGGGTCTAAAATCTGCCCTCAGGCCTTCAGAATCAACAGTGCGGGCGCTTGTAGCTTATAGTGAATGGAAATGAAAATTTAGTGTCAACCAATCAGCTTTAGAGTTGGCTATTGTACGCCTGCTGGCTGGCTCCAGTGTTACACAGGAGTCAGCTAGCAGGCGTAGTGCGTGCACGTCTTTTGATTGGATTACCAATATTGAGAGGCAGTTTCTATGGGCAGGTATATGCAGATCTAGGAAACTGAATTTGATAAACAAATTAATTTGCGTACTACTAAGCTGTTTTTTCAACCCACAATGGCGGAAGGAGGAGAAGATATCGATTTGGTCGAGGATATAATTATAACGCCATTCTCAAGACGAACTTTTCAAGAAAACAAGACATTGTAAGGAGAGGTCGCCCGACACCACAAAGCCTGTCACGGGCGGGAAAGGGGTACGTTCGCTCGCCACTTTCAAAGTTTCAACTACGAGCGCTGTCAATGGCTCACACAAGCAATGGTGCTTTTGAAAACTTTTGGGGACACCGGAGTGGATCTACAGCTCAAAGAGGAAGCGCGCAGGGCAACGGAGCTGCACAATGAAAAGGTGAAGGGAAATATTGAAAAGACTCATTGATTGTGTCATGTTTTTGGGTAAACACTGTTTACCCAAAAATGTCAATTTGTCAATTTCAAGGTGACGCAACACCTGGTTATACTGCGTTTCAGTCTAAATGTATAGTGTCTAAAGCCATGGCATCATAATGATGGTAATAAGAGGTGGATTAATTCGGGTGGGACTGTGTAGTACCTCACTGAAGGCCCAGGCCCCAGGCCCACGGCCCGCCACTGTCTTCATATGACAAGAATTAAAAGGATTTGTCAGTAGATTGTTGACTTGATTCATGATGATGACTGCTAGCTAAGATTCAGAAAGTTTGATGTTGACATGATCAGTCCAATCAAAGCTACTGTAGATATAATGCGATTTAACATAATTTTATCTGTGGCCAATGACCTTGAGCCGTCTTGGATGGATACTTCTAATGTAAGTCTATAGCAGCACCCAAGGGGCTTGAATTTTCGAGCTCTCCCCATAGATTTTGCCGTGACATAGTGTCCTCATGAGTGACAGAACACTGAGCCAATCATGGAGCACCTAGAGAATATTACCAACCCCTATGCTCCGTATTTTCTGCTGGCTGCTCCACCGCCACAGAAAGCACTGAGCTAGGCTGAAACACCTGCATTTTGGAGCTGCTTTACTCAAGAAAGCAAAAAGAGACCATGTTTGTATGCAGCTTTATTAACGCAAAGATACTTTTTTAACATTGTTTGCAAACTGATACGTGACATGTATTATTTTTAATTTTTTAATTTTTTAATTTTTATTTGATTTTAAATTTTCTCCCCTTTTCTCCCCAATTTTCGTGGTATCCAATCGCTAGTAATTACTATCTTGTCTCATCGCTACAACTCCCGTACAGGCTCGGGAGAGACGAAGGTCGAAAGCCATGCGTCCTCCAGGGCACAACCCAACCAAGCCGCACTGCTTCTTAACACAGCGCGCCTCCAACCCGGAAGCCAGCCACACCAATGTGTCGGAGGAAACACCGTGCACCTGGCCCCCTTGGTTAGCGCGCACTGTGCCCAGCCCGCCACAGGAGTCGCTGGAGCGCGATGAGACAAGGAAATCCCTACCGGCCAAACCCTCCCTAACCCGGACGACGCTAGCCCAATTGTGCGTCGCCCCACGGACCTCCCGGTCGCGGCCGGCTGCGACAGAGCCTGGGGGCGAACCCAGAGACTCTGGTGGCGCAGTTAGCACTGCGATGCAGTGCCCTAGACCACTGCGCCACCCGGGAGGCCTGTGACATGTATTATTGCCAAAATAACATGGAGAACAGGAACACACATTTAGCTAAACAGGTGGGGCTCAAAACAGGTATCCCCACCTGCCCTGAATGACGGGTTGCCACCGGTCACTACTGTTACTGCCACTGACCTGGGTCAATGACAAAACAAAAATACATATAGACCTACTGTATACACATGCATACTGGGAAAACAAAGTCAGTCAGTCCAGTCCAAGTCTACAGTTACTGGCCTGGTCTGAGATCTATATGGCTTCAGCCATCTCCTCTGTCTATCCTTGGGACCAGGCTATGGTCGAAGCTAGAAATAACTCACCCTAAAACATCAGCCTTTCTACTGTGTGTGGTGGCTAACAAAGGACTCATGAGAGCCCCATCTAGAAGCAGCCAGGCCAGGGGGTTTCCATGCAGAGCCCCATCTAGAAGCAGCCAGGCCAGGGGGTTCCATGCAGAGCCCAGCTGGGAGAAGTTATGTATACTCTACTCCATCCTGAAGCAGGCATGGTTCACATGTGTCCAACTCAGCCCGGCTCCTCTCTCAGCCTGGCTCCTCTCTCAGCCTGGCACCTCTCTCAGCCCGGCTCCTCTCTCAGCCTGGCACCTCTCTCAGCCTGGCACCTCTCTCAGCCTTGCACCTCTCTCAGCCCGGCTCCTCTCTCAGCCCGGCACCTCTCTCAGCTCGGCACGTCTCTCAGCTCGGCACGTCTCTCAGCCCGGCGCCTCTCTCAGCCCGGCTCCTCTCTCAGCCCGGCTCCTCTCTCAGCCCGGCACCTCTCTCAGCTCGGCACGTCTCTCAGCTCGGCACGTCTCTCAGCCTGGCTCCTCCCTCAGCCCGACTCAGCTCCCACCACTGCCCCCCTCTAAAAATCAAAGTGTTTGTTTTTTAGACTGGGGGCCTGTCCTTTGTAGTGGAGCGGGATTGTGGAATGGGGTGGTGCAGTGCGTGTGTGTGTCAGAGGAGCGGTGGCGACGGCAGAGAAGCAGTGGCGACGGAGTGTAGACAGTGATCATTTAGACTAGGGGCCTGGGCTTCCCCACAAACGACTTCAGTCAGCATTTATAGTACTATACCCTCTGTCTGTTTGGGTCTGTCTCTGTGTGTGTCTCTCTGTCTCTTTGTCTCTGTGGGTCTGTCTCTCTGTCTCTGTGGGTCTGTCTCTCTGTCTCTTTGTCTCTGTAGGTCTGTCTCTTTGTCTCTGTGGGTCTGTCTCTTTGTCTCTGTGGGTCTGTCTCTCTGTCTCTGTGGGTCTGTCTCTCTGTCTCTCTGGGTCTGTCTCTCAGTCTCTCTGTCTATGTAGGTCTGTCTCTATGTCTCTGTCTCTGTCTCTGTCTGTCTGTCGCTCTGTCTCTGTCTGTCTCTCTGGGCCTGTCTGTCTGTCTGTCTGTCTGTCTGTCTGTCTGTCTGTCTGTCTGTCTGTCTGTCTGTCTGTCTTTCTGGGTCTGTCTCTCTATCTCTACTTGTCTGGGTTCTGTACTGTCTTTGTGAAGCCTGGGGACAGGGGATTGGGAACATTCTGCATTCTGGAGTATGTGTGTGTGTGTGTGTGTGTGTGTGTGTGTGTGTGTGTGTGTGTGTGTGTGTGTGTGTGTGTGTGTGTGTGTGTGTGTGTGTGTGTGTGTGTGTGTGTGTGTGTGTGTGTGTGTGTGTGTGTGTGTGTGTGTGTCTACGTACAGTACGTGTGTATGTGTCACTGTCCTGTGCTTGTTTTGCGCATGTGCGTGCATGTGTGTGTGTGTGTGTGTTTGTGTGTTTGTGATCCTCCATAGCCCTCTCTCTCTGTCTTCTTCCCTGAGACACAGAGTCTGGGACCATGAGGAAAAGCCCAATTAAATCCTTCTCTACATCTTTGTTCTCCAGGCATAATTTTAAACTAGTGTTTTTTTTCTTCATTCTTTTTTGGGGTTTCATGTGACATTCCTTGGCGTAACCCCTCCCCATGCATCCTCCCCCATAAACCTCACTCCTTTCTCTGCGTGACGTAGATGCCAATTTTTCAGATCATGCAGCGAAGGTTCCCAAAGTCCTAAAATGGATCACTAGCATCCTGACCCTTCATCAGCAGCATATCTAATCATTCTCTAAAGGGATCATGGGAGGGAGGGGCGGCGAGACAAGAGGCCCATTGCTTCAGTAACCACTACATTCTCTGCATGTGTTCTCTTGAGAATCACTCTTCAGTTTCTGACACACAAATACTTTATTATGCTTTTAGTTGATAATGAAAGTCGCTGCCAATGTAGTAGCACTGAGTCATTTCTCTGTAAAGGATATGGTGCTACTCCACCAAACTCCCCAAGTAAAGAACAACTACATCACACACCTCCTCTGCCATAATGTTTGAGTAATCTAGTTCATACAGTATATTACTTCCTGGTTTTCTGAAAACAGATTAAGCCTAGCCCTAGTCTTAAACTAAAATTCACAAGCCCCACATCTAAGTGCTCGAAGGACAGGAGATTAGCTTGGCAGCCTCATGCAAAGTGAGGTAAGTCGTTAGTAAGGTAAGAGGACCTCCAGGCCTGGCCAGGTTAGTAAGGTAAGAGGACCTCCAGACCGGGCCAGGTTAATAAGGTAAGAGGACCTCCAGACCGGGCCAGGTTAATAAGGTAAGAGGACCTCCAGACCGGGCCAGGTTAATAAGGTAAGAGGACCTCCAGGCCGGGCCAGGTTAATAAGGTAAAAGGACCTCCAGACCGGGCCAGGTTAGTAAGGTAAGAGGACCTCCAGGCCGGGCCAGGTTAATAAGGTAAGAGGACCTCCAGACCGGGCCAGGTTAGTAAGGTAAGAGGACCTCCAGGCCGGGCCAGGTTAATAAGGTAAGAGGACCTCCAGACCGGGCCAGGTTAGTAAGGTAAGAGGACCTCCAGGCCGGGCCAGGTTAATAAGGTAAGAGGACCTCCAGACCGGGCCAGGTTAGTAAGGTAAGAGGACCTCCAGGCCGGGCCAGGTTAATAAGGTAAGAGGACCTCCAGACCGGGCCAGGTTAATAAGGTAAGAGGACCTCCAGACCGGGCCAGGTTAATAAGGTAAGAGGACCTCCAGGCCAGGCCAGGTTAGTAAGGTAAGAGGACCTCCAGACCGGGCCAGGTTAATAAGGTAAGAAGACCTTCAGGCCTGGGCCAGGTTAGTAAGGTAAGAGGACCTCCAGGCCGGGCCAGGTTAATAAGGTAAGAGGACCTTCAGGCCTGGGCCAGGTTAGTAACACACACACCCTCTCTCCAACACAGTCTCCCACACACAGAAACACAGTAGAGAGAGAGAGAGAGAGACAGAGAGAGCAAGAGAGAGAGGGAGAGAAAAGGAGAGAGAGGGAGAGAGAGAGCCTCCAGCTCTGGGCCACGTTCCCATCACCAATGCTGTTTCCAGAACACACAGGCAATGCTTTGTGTCCCACAAAGGAAGCTCTCATTGAGGCACTGGGGACCCCAACTGGCCCACTGGCCCCACAGCCACCGGCCCCTAGGAAGGTGCCAAGTCCAACATCTGTGTGGCTCTGTGGAACTCCCAAACACTGTGAGAAGTGAGAAAGAGAGAGAGATCTCAAGGCTTGTTTCTCTTTAGGGCTAATAGGTTTTTTCTTCACTCCTCTCCAATTAATGAACAACGTGTCCCAGCAGTACGACTAGCAATTTGGGTGAGGGTGGTGCTGCCAACAGTAGAGATGAATGAATAGGACATTTCTTGGTCCCATGGAACTGGCAAGTGTGAGAGAGGCCAATGCTGTGTTGGACCCGCCACTGGTGGGGGTTAAAAAAGGTCAAATTTGTCTCCGATGTGAGTGAATAATATTATAATGGAAGGTTGACCTCTGACATTCCTTATGACCATCCTGGAATGAAAAGCTACATTTACATGATGTTTGCTTCAAGGTCATATAACATCAATATGATCAGCTACTGTATATTTTATTATATGTGTTATGGATGGGCTGTAGATGTAGATACC
This sequence comes from Salvelinus fontinalis, assembly GCF_029448725.1. Taxonomy (NCBI): domain Eukaryota; kingdom Metazoa; phylum Chordata; class Actinopteri; order Salmoniformes; family Salmonidae; genus Salvelinus; species Salvelinus fontinalis. The sequence continues at coordinate 15,695,429 of NC_074686.1, forward strand.
CTTCCAGTCAATATTACTACGTCTCCTCTAAAATGTATTTCCAGTCCCAGGGTTCTGGCTTGTTCTCAATCCCTGATTTAATCTCTGTAGGGAAGATCAGCTCTCAGCCACAGCTGCTGCTGGATTATGCTTCCTGATGTGTCCCCTATGTCCTTCAATCACTGCCGTCATACTTCCTGTATTCTCGCCATTAGTGGACGATGTCACTTCCTGTGGCGGGGGTGTGTGGGCGTCTCCAGCTGAGCCTGGAGAAAACACCCCAACTATGATTCTTACAGTCTCAGGATGGTCGTAGTGTAGATTTAAAATAAAATCTTATTTGTCACGTACACATTTTACAGCAGGTATGAACGGTGCAGCGAAATGCAAGCTCTCTCAACAGTAATCAATAATATAAAAAGTTAAATGATGATGAAGAATAACAAGTAAATAGAAGAAAGTAGTAAGTGAAGTAATACAACTGGGCTCCTGAGTGGCGCAGACGTCTAAAAATCAAATCAAATGTTATTTGTCACATACACATGGTTAGCAGATATTAATACGAGTGTAGCGAAATTCCACAACTACTACCTTATACACACAAGTGTAAAGGGATAAAGAATATGTACATAAAGATATATGAATGAGTGATGGTACGGCATAGGCAAGATGCAGTAGATGGTATAGAGTACAGTATATACATATGAGATGAGTAATGTAGGGTATGTAAACATAAAGTGGCATAGTTTAAAGTGGCTAGTGATACATGTATTACATAAAGATGGCAAGATGCAGTAGCTGCCATCAATCCACGGTTTCTGGTTTGGGAATGTTTTAATCTTTGCTGTGGGTATTACGTCACTGATGCACTTTCTAATGAACTCGCTCACCGAATCAGCGTATTCGTCAATGTTGTTGTTGGACGCAATGCGGAACATATCCCAATCCACGTGATCGAAGCAGTCTTGAAGCGTGGAATCAGATTGGTCGTACCAGCGTTGAACAGACCTGAGCACGGGAACTTCTTGTTTTAATTTCTGTTTATAGGCTGGAAGCAACAAAATGGAGTCGTGGTCAGCTTTTCCGAAAGGAGGGCGGGGGAGGGTCTTATATGTGTCGCAGAAGTTAGAATAACAATGATCTCGGGTTTTACCAGCCCTGGTAGCACAATTGATATGCTGATAGAATTTAGGGAGTTTTGTTTTCAGATTAGCCTTGTTAAAATCCCCAGCTACGATGAATGCAGCCTCAGGGTGTGTGATTTCTAGTTTACATAGAGTCAGATAACGTTCGTTCAGGGCCATCGATGTGTCTGCTTGGGGGGGAATATATACGGCTGTGATTATAATCTAAGAGAATTCCCTTGGTAGATAATGCGGTCGACATTTGATTGTGAGGAATTCTAAGTCAGGTGAACAGAATGACTTGAGTTCCTGTATGTTGTTATGATCACACCATGTCTCGTTAATCATAAGGCATACCCCCCGCCCCTCTTCTTACCAGAAAGATGTTTGTTTCTGTCGGCGCGATGCGTGAAGAAACCAGCTGGCTGCACCGACTCCGTTAGCGTCTCTCGAGTGAGCCATGTTTCCGTGAAGCAAAGAACGTTACAGTCTCTGATGTCTCTCTGGAATGCTACCCTTGCTCGGATTTCATCAACCTTGTTGTAAAGAGACTGGACATTGGCGAGTAGTATGCTAGGGAGTGGAGCGCGGTGTGCCCTTCTCCGGAGCCTGACCAGAAGACCGCTTCGTCTGCCCCTTTTACGGCGTCGTTGTTTAGGGTCGCCGGCTGGGATCAGATCCATTGTTCTGGGTGGCAAAACACAGGATCCGCTTCGGGAGAGTATTCCTGGTCGTAATGATAGTGAGTTGATGTTGCTCTTATATTCAGTAGTTCCTCCCGACTGTACGTAATGAAACCTAAGATTACCTGGGGTACCAATGTAAGAAATAACACGTAAAAAAACAAAATACTGCATAGTTTCCTAGGAACGCGAAGCGAGGTGGCCATCTCTGTCGGCGCCAGAGGTAGAGAGGCACTGCATCTCAGCGCTAGAGGAGTCACTACAGACCCTGGTTTGATCCCGGGCTGTATCACAACCGGCCGTGATTGGGAGTCCCATAGGGCGGCGCGAAATTGGCCCAGCGTCATCTGGGTCAGGGGAGGGCTTGGCCAGGGTAGGCTGTCATTGTAAATAAGAATTTGTTCTTAATTGACTTGTCTAGTTAAATAAAGGTTAAATAAAGGTTAAATAAAGGTTAAACAAAGGTTAAATGAAAAACTGGTATGTACACAATAGGATATACAGCACACATGTTGAATGTGCTATGCCAAGTATGACTGTATTTACAATATAAAGTGGATAATCAAGTTTCAATCAATCAATCAAGTTTATTTTATATAGCCCTTCGTACATCAGCTAATATCTCGAAGTGCTGTACAGAAACCCAGCCTAAAACACCAAACAGCTAGTAATGCAGGTGTAGAAGCACGGTGGCTAGGAAAAACTCCCTAGAAAGGCCAAAACCTAGAAAGAAACCTAGAGAGGAACCAGGCTATGAGGGGTGGCCAGTCCTCTTCTGGCTGTGCCGGGTGGAGATTATAACAGAACTATGCCAAGATGTTCAAAAATGTTCATAAGTGACAAGCATGGTCAAATAATAATCATGAATAATTTTCAGTTGGCTTTTCATAGCCGATCATTAAGAGACATTAATAATGTCTTGGTCGCGCAGTTTAATAAATTGTTAGATTTCAAATAGATTCAACAAGTTATAGTTTGGTCCCCCAATAACAGAAGCATGCTTTTTGCAAATAACATTTGATTATTTAGCTGTCAAATTATGGGCATTATTCAGAGATATTATGTATATTTGGATGTTTCGAGACCTTCACAACGGGTTCCTATTTGATATAACTGTGTGACTGCCTGGCGGGCTCTGTCTGTCTTTAGGGAAGATAGTACAGAGACTGACTCCATTATGAGGTCAGACTGTGATTGTCCTCACTAGTTCCTGTTGTTGTGTTTATAGCTCCATGGCAGTCTCACAGGGTTCCTACACACACACACACACACACACACACACACACACACACACACACACACACACACACACACACACACACACACACACACACACACACACACACACACACACACACACACACACACACACACACACACACACACACACACACACATGTACACACTGGTGCTCTTCCCTGACACAGCTTGTTTGAAAACCATGCATCATTACCTACCATCACACAACAGTCACAAAGAGAGAAACCCATCTGCCACAGAACTGCATGGGAATCCCTCTCCACTCTGCCTCAACAAAGGAACTATGTGTGGTGAACACCAGGCATTACAACAGTGGTTTTGGGGGTGGAACTTCTATAGAAGAGCGGGTAAATGAAAGGGGATGTTATAACTCTGTTCCTCTCTGTTCTTGATGGTTCCTCACGTTTGCCCATAGTTTGGGGTGAGGTTTCTGCACGCAATATTCACAGTTAGAGAATGTTCTGCATGTTACTGTGAATATTCCGCACGCATGTAGTCCCATTATGTACTGAGTTTCAGAACACCATATTCACAGTTAGCTAGCACTGTGTGGAGACAGCGAGGGAGCCGAGGGAGAGGTCCCGACCTCACAGTCATGGTCTATTTGTCTGGATAACTCATGCACACACATGCACCTCTCGGCCGGTACTATTGCCAACAATGACTTTTCTGTGCCTGTGAACCTCTCCGAAACTCTCTGCCCGGCTTCTTTCACAGCA
>NC_074686.1:15704193-15952685 GCF_029448725.1 Salvelinus fontinalis
TCTACTCTCTACCCTCTACTGGAGAGCAGCAGGTTCACCAGAGAAACCAAGCAGCCAGCAGGGAGGGAGCAACAGTTCATAGTGAAGTGTGTAAGGCCTATATGCACTTACAGTAGACGTGAAGGACGTTGTCTTATACCAAAAGCAGTGCTTTAATATACTGCACTGTTCTGTATGACGCCAACAGGCATTAGATTAATAACAAAACAAATTGATACGAGTGATGATTGTTCCAGAATGTTTCTTTAAATGGTCTTAGAAGGGGATGCAGACAAAGGAGCTTAAAACAGATTCCAGAGTGATTGACTAGACGTTCTGGTCTGAAGCTACTGTAATTAGGGTCAGGATAGTAACATTGATGTGGTTGTCTCATAACAAGCCTAGCAGACAGTCATGGCTTATAGACGGGAGCACCAGGAGATCACCAGGAGATCACCAGACAGACAGAACAAGATGAAAGAAGAATAACTGTTCCTGCCCTTCAGGCTCTCTCTCTCTCGCTCTCGCTCTCTCTCTCTCTCTCTCTCTCTCTCTCTCTCTCTCTCTCTCTCTCTCTCTCTCTCTCTCTCTCTCTCTCTCTCTCTCGCTCTCTCTCTCTCTCTCGCTCTCTCTCTCTCTCTCTCTCCCTCTCTCTCTCTCTCTCTCTCTCTCTCTCGCTCTCTCTCTCTCGCTCTCTCTCTCGCTCTCGCTCTCTCTCTCTCTCTCGCTCTCTCTCTCGCTCTCTCTCTCTCTCGCTCTCTCTCTCTCTCTCTCTCTCTCTCTCTCTCTCGCTCTCTCTCTCTCGCTCTCTCTCTCTCTCTCGCTCTCGCTCTCTCTCTCGCTCTCGCTCTCTCTCTCTCTCTCGCTCTCGCTCTCTCTCTCTCTCTCGCTCTCTCTCTCTCTCTCTCTCTCTCTCTCTCTCTCTCTCTCTCTCGCTCTCTCTCTCTCTCTCTCTCTCTCTCTCTCTCTCTCTCTCTCTCTCGCTCTCTCTCTCGCTCTCGCTCTCGCTCTCGCTCTCTCTCTCGCTCTCTCTCTCGCTCTCTCTCTCTCTCGCTCTCTCTCTCTCTCGCTCTCTCTCTCTCTCTCTCTCTCTCTCTCTCTCTCTGTATCTACCTCTTTCTTTCATCCCCCCTTCCCTCTGTCAGCATCTCCTTCTCCTCCATTCCAGACAGATAGACAGTCCCCTCACGGTCACGGCGGAGAACCACAACATGCAGGGGGTTTGCCTTTTCCGGTTTGCATCTGCTACCCTGGTCCTGCACCGATCCTGCCCCGGTCCCAGCCCCTGTAGGCATACATTTCATGGGATCACACAAGCAGTGCTGGTTCTCAGCCATACCAGTGAGAAGGAGGATGTGGAGGGGCTTTCACACAACCTGGCTTCTGACCTCCCCTTCATTACCAGGGTCAGGGGGCTGCAGGGGGGCCACGGCCTGCCATGGGGGCTACTCTCTCCCAGGCTGCCACGCATCAAAAGTCCATTTAGTCAGGCCAAATGTCAAACACTAGCATGTTTTGATCGTAGAGTCGTTATCAAATTAGGCGATGAGTGAGAACGGGTGGGAGAGTGGGAGTGTGTGTGTGTGTGGTGTCTGAGAGTACTGGTAATAGTACTGGTAACATCAGCAATTTTTCTGGAAATGTAATTATAGCTGTGTAGTAAAAATAACACAATGAAGGTATTCATAGATGCAACTCATTCTAAATTCAAAAATGTATTCCAAATACGCTTTTGCCTCAAATGACTTCACCACCAATACATCAGATTGGATTGCCTTTCAACTATCAACATGTCAGTCAAAGTGTTAAAATGAACACGGACAATCCAGTCTTTTGCTCATTGCCCTAGCCCTCAAACATACAGATCAGTCTGTTGCTCATTGCCCTAGCCCTTCAAATATACAGATCAGTCTGTTGCTCATTGCCCTAGCCCTCAAACATACAGATCAGTCTGTTGCTCATTGCCCTAGCCCTCAAACATACAGATCAGTCTTTTGCTCATTGCCCTAGCCCTCAAACATACAGATCAGTCTTTTGCTCATTGCCCTAGCCCTCAAACATACAGATCAGTCTTTTGCTCATTGCCCTAGCCCTCAAACATACAGATCAGTCTTTTGCTCATTGCCCTAGCCCTCAAACATACAGATCAGTCTTTTGCTCATTGCCCTAGCCCTCAAACATACAGGTCAGTCTTTTGCTCATTGCCCTAGCCCTCAAACATACAGATCAGTCTTTTGCTCATTGCCCTAGCCCTCAAACATACAGATCAGTCTTTTGCTCATTGCCCTAGCCCTCAAACATACAGGTCAGTCTTTTGCTCATTGCCCTAGCCCTCAAACATACAGATCAGTCTTTTGCTCATTGCCCTAGCCCTCAAACATACAGATCAGTCTGTTGCTCATTGCCCTAGCCCTCAAACATACAGATCAATCTGTTGCTCATTGCCCTAGCCCTCAAACATACAGATCAGTCTGTTGCTCATTGCCCTAGCCCTCAAACATACAGATCAGTCTTTTGCTCATTGCCCTAGCTCTCAAACATACAGATCAGTCTGTTGCTCATTGCCCTAGCCCTCAAACATACAGATCAATCTGTTGCTCATTGCCCTAGCCCTCAAACATACAGATCAGTCTTTTGCTCATTGCCCTAGCCCTCAAACATATAGATCAGTCTTTTGTTGATGAGAATTTAAAGTGGAAAAGCAAACTTTTAGCTTATTCAAGGTTTAAAAAGGATTCTAATTTCCACTTTAACATGTCAGACTTAATTTGCCCTAAAACAAATGTATAAACCCCTACAAAAAATGGCCATTAATTATACTCCACATAATAGATGGGTCAGCTGACAACGTCACAAAACGATGTGCGCGCTTCCATGGAGCAGAAGTAAGCGTGTTGTGATTCTGGGTGGCCAGATTTCTAGCAAGAATGACACTGCCATGTGTGGAATCATAAGTGGCTTGTTTCAGCATGTTTCATCATGTTATTGATACCATGTCTTGTTTTGAGGTGTTTTGACTGATTTCATGTCAATACGGCTAAAATTCTCTAGCTAGCTAACCAACAACTGTGACGATGTATTGAAACAACAAGTGGTCATTGTGCAAATGTATTTATGTTTTCAATAAACGGTGGAGAAGAAATATAGCTTACATGTTACCAAAAGTCTAAGCCAACCCTGTCTGTTTTTCCCCATTGTTGAGCACGCCTCAGTTTTGTTGCTAACCAACGAACCCGTCTATAATTCATATTTCCTTTTGCTGTAGGATTATTTTCCTGCTGTAGCAAACTGGCTCAAATTAAGGTCCTACATTTGTACCTCCGGTACCCCAAACCAGACCAGAGATGAAGGAACCCCCCTCCCTCCTCCCGAGGGGCGAGTCTGTGGTTTCTATGCATCATGGCCACCCACCAGGAGTCAGACATGACTCAGGCCAAACCTGTCGACCCACTTCCTCGACTAGAAACCCCCTCCAGCACAACACATATGAAGGCGTCTGGGAAGAGGCTGCCGCAGTTGCATATTTATAAGAGGGGCCGTTCTAAAATCAACAAGCACAGTCCAATATTTCTGGGAAATAATGAAAATGTAAAAGTGAAGCATTGTGTTCTCATTGGACAGACTTTGGCATCTTACACCCTTTTTTAAGGGTACTAATGGCCATGTTAAATGTGTTAATAATAATTCTGCATTTATAATCAGTTTCTAACATAATTTCATCCAACAAGTGGATCCAACAAGCGGCCGTTATGATGCTTCATTGAATATACAGTTGAAGTCAGAAGTTAACATACAACATTAAATTCCGTTTTTCATAATTCCTGACATTCAATCCTAGTAAAAATTCCCTGTTTTAGGTTAGTTAGGATCACCACTTCATTTAAAGAATGTGAAATGTCAGAATAATAGTAGAGAAAATGATTTATTTCAGCTTTTATTTTTTTCATCACATTCCCAGTGGGTCAAAAGTTTACATACACTCAATTAGTATTTGTTATCATTACCTTTAAATTGTTAAAATTAGGTGAAATGTTTCGGGTAGCCTTCCACAAGCTTCCCACAATAAGTTGGGTGAATTTTGGCCCATTCCTCCTGACAGAGCTGGTGTAACTGAGTCAGGTGTGTAGGCCTCCTTGCTCGCACACGCTTTTTCAGTTCCGCCCACAAATGTTCTATGAGATTGAGGTCAGGACTTTGTGATGGCCACTCCAATACCTTGACTTTTTTGTCCTTAAGACATTTTGCCACAACTTTGGAAGTTTGCTTGGGGTCATTGTCCATTTGGAAGACACATTTGCAACCAAGCTTTAACTTCCTGACTGATGTCTTGAGATGTTGCTTTAATATATCCACATCCTTTTCCTTCCACATGATACCAACTATTTTGTGAAGTGCACCAGTCCCTCCTGCAGCAAAGCACCCCCACAACATGATACTGCCACCCCCATGCTTCCCGGTTGGGATGATGTTCTTCGGTTTGAAAGCCTCCCTCTTTTTCCTCCAAACATAACGATGGTCATTATGGCCAAACAGTTCTATTTTTGTTTCATCAGACCAGAGGACATTTCTCCAAAAAGTAAGATCTTTGTCCCCATGTGCAGTTGCAAACCGTAGTCTGGCTTTTTATGGGGGTTTCGGAGCAGTGGCTTCTTCCTTGCTGAGCGGCCTTTCAGGTTATGTCGATATAGGACTCGTTTTACTGTGGATAGAGATACTTTTGTACCTGTTTCCTCCAGCATCTTCACAAGGTCCTTTGCTGTTGTTCTGGGATTGATTTGCACTTTTTGCACCAAAGTACGTTCATCTCTAGGAGACAGAACGCGTCTCCTTCCTGAGCGGTATGACGTCTGTCCCATGGTGTTTATACTTGCGTACTATTGTTTGTACAGATGAACGTGGTACCTTCAGGCATTTGTAATTGCTCACAAGGATGAACCAGACTTCTGGAGGTCTACAATTTTTGGCTGATTTCTTTTAATTTTCCAATGATGTCAAGCAAAGAGACACTGAGTTTGAAGGTAGGCCTTAAAATACATCCACAGACTCAAATTATGTCAATTAGCCTATCAGAAGCTTCTAAAGCCATGACATAATTTTCTGAAATTTTCCAAGCTGTTTAAAGAAACAGTCAATTTAGTGTATTTAAACTTCTGACCCACTGGAATTGTCAAAAAGTGAATTATAAGTGAAATAGTCTGTCTGTAAACAATTGTTGGAAAAATGACTTGTGTCATGCACAAAGTAGATGTCCTAACCGACTTGCCAAAACTATAGTTTGTTAACAAGAAATTTGTGGAGTGGTTGAAAAACAAGTTTTAATGACTCCAACCTAAGTGTTTGTTAACTTCTGACTTCAACTTTACATGGCAATGGGAAGTGATCCTCTTGACTTCAGCCAATCAAAACTGGGGCTGACATAAATGTGGGGTGTGGTAGGTTGACAATGAAAGACAGAGGTGGCTCTATAACACTTCCCTTGGGGGAAGGAGACAACGTGACAATTGGCATGGGTGTCAATGGGTTACCACTTGAACACATCCTCCAAAGGCATTGTGTATGAGTGTGTGTGTGTGTGTGTGTGTGTGTGTGTGTGTGTGTGTGTGTGTGTGTGTGTGTGTGTGTGTGTGTGTGTGTGTGTGTGTGTGTGTGTGTGTGTGTGTGTGTGTGTGTGTGTGTGTGTGTGTGTTTGTGCATGTGTATGTAGATGACCAAACACGGCCAAACAAACAATGCCCCACCCCACTCCACCCCACACACACACAATGAGCGGTTGTCACACACGTCTTAGGGAGAATTAGCCAGTGCTTCCTCTCCCAGTGAGTGGAGACAAAGCTAGCCTTTCCTCTGTGAAACTTAATGCACAGAGGTTATTTATAAACAATAACATGTGGTCTCCGCTGGTCCTGGTGACTGAAGAATGACGTGTCGGCTGGTTCATTGTTTCCATCAGGGAACATCTGTCTGTACTCCGAAGAGCCTCACGCCGTTGGTCGACATCTTATCCCATGTCGGTTAGAGAGCCTGTGTGTGAGGAAGAGCCCTCAGAGACGGAGGCTATTAGACGAGGCAGACAAAGTAGTGTACTATAAGAAATAGAGGGTCATTTCAGAAGCGGCCCCATTTATTCCTCTGGGGCCTCAGAGAGAGTCCAGAGGCATCCATTTATTTGGGACCGGGGTACTTGTGGCTTGTAAATGAAGTCAGATGATTTCTTGATTGTTGTCTGTTTGTTGCATCTCAGTTTTCAGCAAACTCAAAGAAATCAGTCAAAGAGAGTTGAGAAAAGGGAGGATCTTAGAAGAAGGATTTTCTTTTGCTTTGAACTGATCCTCCAGACGCTTCATGTATCAATTAATACCTCCTGTGCTTGGCAGGGAAATAGAGGGTTTGGAATAATAACATTATGACATGTGAGTAATAAACTCCTGGAGTAAACTACACCGTGGCTGTGTGTCAGACAGTCGGATGACCTACAACCCCAAGAGAACCACACAGCGACTGTGTGTGTAGTCTAGAAGTCAGAGGACACAAATCCCCAAGCCAACATGAGAAAGGACTGTTTGAGATTCAGTCTGATTGGCAAGCGCAGGGGGATTGAGGGAAATGATGTTGTGTCACAGCCACTACCTCGGCTGGATGTGTGTGTGTGTGTGTGTGTGTGTGTGTGTGTGTGTGTGTGTGTGTGTGTGTGTGTGTGTGTGTGTGTGTGTGTGTGTGTGTGTGTGTGTGTGTGTGTGTGTGTGTGTGTCTGTGTGTGTCTGTGTCTGTGTCTGTGTCTGTGTCTGTGTCTGTGTGTCTGTGTGTGTGTGTGTCTGTGTCTGTGTCTGTGTCTGTGTGTCTGTGTGTCTGTGTGTGTGTGTGTCTGTGTCTGTGTCTGTGTCTGTGTGTCTGTGTTTATATGTGTGTGTCTGTGTGTGTCTGTGTGTCTGTGTGTGTGTGTGTGTGTGTGTGTGTGTGTGTGTGTGTGTGTGTGTGTGTGTGTGTGTGTGTGTGTGTGTGTGTGTGTGTGTGTGTGTGTGTGTGTGCGTGCGTGTGCGTGTGCGTGTGTGTGTGTGCGTGCCTCGGTCACCTTCAAAGGCAGCCCTCTGAAAGGCACTAATCACAACATGTGATGAGCCTGGAGAACAAAGCCAACAGGCAGAAAATAACAGCAGCGTGGGAACCCTCAGTGAATTTGAAATACAACAGGGAGAGAACGAAACCACCCATCCCACCCACCCTCCGACTCACAGCCCGCCAAGCCTGCCTGCCTGTTGCCACACTAACAATCAGCAGCAGAATGTGGAAGTGTGTGTGTGCGTGCGTGCGTGCGTGCGCGTGCGTGCGTGCACGTATATGTTTGTGCCCCCCTGCCACGCCAACAATCAGCAGGCAGCAGAAAGGTGGGAGTGTGTGGGAATGCGTCTGTCTGTGTCATGTCTGAACTCGAGGCTAGCTGGTTGAAGGCAGCAATAACAACAACATGAAAACAGCCCTAAGAGCTTCCTCTCATTCATGTTTCTTAACAAGGCAGCTCCTCTCCTCTCCTGGCCTGATGACTATTATGCATGCTGCTGCCTGGGGTTAATAGAGATAAGGATCAAGGATTCATAGACTATCTCAGAGTAGGATTTCTGATCTAGGATCAGTTTGGCCTTTCAGATCATAATGAGTAAGATTATATGGACAAAGGTCAGGGGTCAAACACTGCTGATGTACTGTATGGTCCTCTCACGTTTCTTCCTCATCAGAATCTTTATAGGGTAGCCAATCAGCGTATGATCAGGTCACAGTGGCAGGAGGTGGGGGAACATGGCAGGCTGTCATTCTGAGAGACAGCCAAGACCAGCAGAAAACATATGACCATCATTACATTGTTCATGAGTAATTAAGATACCTCAAACCTGTAAATAAAACCCTACGTTTTCAGATACGTAGGGTCAGATAGTAATATTCTGATCTAAATTTATGAATATTCCTTGATTGAATCAACAAGTAGCTTCAAGTAGTACAGGGCTACTCTTTGCCAAATATATTCTTGAACATGTCTGCAAGTGGGATGTTCCAGACCTGCCTGTTAAAATACTTTGGTTTGTCAATGAATGTCCTATAAACTATGAATGTTTATCTGAATTCGACACCAGGTCAATAAACTGAGCTTCCTTCTATACAATAAGGCCCTCACAGGGGACCCTTACCCGTGGCATGGGACTGGTGTGTGTGTGTGTGTGTGTGTGTGCGCGTGTATGACTCATGAAAACAGGTCAAAAGGATCAGCAAGAGCTAAATCTGCTTGTCACATGAGGAGAGGGGACATACAAACACACAGAACAATGTCTGTCAAATGATTTGGGAGTGTGGCGATTATTGGGACCCAGAGGGGGTGTGGTGTGGTGATGACACACTGGAGAAGCTGGCCTCCTTTAATTGCATTATGCCTTTTGTGTGGCAAAGTCCTCATCCTCTCCAGTCCCTAAAGCATCTTTACCGTGCATCATGTCCGCGGTGGGTAAGATTAGACTTCATAGTTTCCTCTTGAACACTGGCTGTCCTTTAGATGAGTTAGTATTGGATTACAGGTTCACACGCTCGCCTCTAGACCGCCCGTCGCCCCGACCAATTGCCCCATTCATTTCAAACGCCGGAGACTGCCGTCGCCCCTGATTGGTTATCAGCGTTGGGCTAAGAAACTTTCCCACGGCAAGCGCGTGGTGACAGCAGGCCAGCCACTCCTCACAACCGGGACAGACAGCCACAGTACTCGGGAGGGGAGGGGGGTTGACAGTCACGGACCGAAAGTCTATTGGACCCCTGTCAAAATCATTCAAAGAAGTGGGGCGTGTTTAGGCCGTAGAGTTCCCTTGCAACTGTGCTGTCACTCAAACCATAGCTGACTTATAATTGGCTAGTTATGGTGCAATGCCAAGCCCCTTCTGGCTGGCAGTGATGTAGAAATGATACCGTGGGAAAGCTTGGTCCTTCAAACGGATGAGCTCGACGCATAGCTGATAGACGCACAGAGAGTCGGAGAATTGAAAGACTTGGACCATACTGTATTGTACTCTGAACGAAGGAAACACAACAGCGGATAAAAATGAAAAGGAATCACGATTTTAGCTCCTCGGACAGCGAGCTGGACGAGAACATTGAGGTTGAGAAGGAGAGTGCAGATGAAAATGGGTAAGATTGTGTCCAATATTTTCGTTTCATTGCATTATTATTATATCTTCCGAACCTACGTTCCAAGGGTCTTACTCCTGTATTGCTTTGATATTGTTTATAAGAAAAGACGTGCAAAAATGTGACAATATATTCAGCAATTTGGTCATTTCCGAGGCCTGATGCACATTAATACAATAATTGAATGTGTTGTTCTTTCAGGAACATGAGTTCTCCCCTTGGGCCGATGTCTCCAGCAACAAAAACTCAAGTGAATGCGAGGAAGCGCCGTAGAGGAGTGAGTACATTTCTTGTTAGAATGGTCGCCCGTAAACGTGTGCAATACGCACGTTTTTACACCAACTAAATTCTAAATTTTTTTCAGTAACTGAATGTTCCAATCGCTCATCTCTCCTACAGATCATTGAAAAACGTCGCCGTGACAGAATCAACAACAGCCTCACGGAGCTGCGCAGACTGGTCCCTAGCGCGTTCGAGAAGCAGGTATGGTCCGATCCCTGTGTAATGCGTAAAACAACCGCCCCATCAAAAAGTTTGACAGAATACGGCAACGTGCTTTGAACTGGTAGAGAACAGTTCAAGTTTATAAACTTTCCACATGTTTTAAGAAAATAACGAATAATAATTTCCAGTATATATATTTAATGATTTAAACGATATTCAATACCTTTTTATTAGTTTAATTAATGTGCCTTCTGTCCCAAAATCCTTCAGGGTTCAGCTAAACTGGAGAAAGCAGAGATTCTGCAGATGACGGTGGATCATCTGAAGATGCTTCATGCTGCTGGAGGAAAAGGTATGGTGGAGTCGTTTGTACTACAATAAATTACCATAATAAAATAATTACTGTATCATGAAAGGAAACAATGTTTTTGAACTGCCATTTATAATATCTTTCTCTTCACTGAGTTGTTCTGTAAACTCAAGCTATGTGCATCTCATTAAATATTTTAGTAAGTCAGGCAGGCATAGCACAAAACACCTGCTTTAGTTTCTTTGCTAACTTTAACTATCTTCCTGGATTGTCACACTCATTATTATTAGTAGACTTCAGTAGCCTTCCTTTATTCCTGCTCTACTTGTTTGGTGGTATTGACTGAAAACACTTAATTAACCCTGCTTCTCCCCTCTCCCTTCCAGGTTACTTTGATGCCCATGCTCTGGCCTCGGACTACCGGGGTCTGGGTTTCAGGGAATGTCTGGCTGAGACGGCCCGCTACCTGAGCATTATGGAAGGCCTGGACAGCACTGACCCCCTGCGGATCCGCCTGGTCTCCCACCTGAACAGCTACGCCTCCCAGAGAGAGGCCCACTCCGTCTCTGTGTCTGGACTGGGCCACCTGGCATGGGGCTCGGCTTTTGGGTCTCCCCCCTCCGCACACCTGGCCCACCACCTCCTCCTCCAGCAGCAGCACCATCAACACCAGCAGGGGGCGACGTTACCGTTACCACGCAGCGCCTCCAACAGCTCTCCGTCATCCTCCTCTTCTACTCCTTCTTCATCCTCTTCTTCCTCCTCGCCGATAGAGAGAGAGCCTCGCTCCTCGCCCCATGGCCATGCTCCCAGCAGGCTTAGCGGTGCCACCCCCCTCTCTGAGCACAGTCACGCCCAGGGGGGTCCTCTCCGTGTCCCCCCCAGTGCTGCCCCCCTCCCCCCAGGGCTGAAGCTCACCGTGACCTCTACAGCCTCCAAGCTCTCCCCTCCCCTCTCCCTGTCCTCACTCTCCACCCTATCGGCGTTCCCCTTCCCCTTCAGTGCCTTCCCCCTGCTGTCCCCCAGCACCCTCAGCCCCCCCGTCCACACCCCCTCCAGCCAAGCCAGCCTGGGGAAGCAGCCCTACCGGCCCTGGGGCATGGAGATAGGGGCTTTCTGAACTATCTTTAACCCCCCTCCACACTGACTAAACTGACCAAGTAGATGGCTAGAGAGTGCACCATCACTATGAACTGAACTGAACTCACCAGCTGAGCTGGACCTTTCCATGGCCAAGAAGATGTTGTTTTTCTATCATACCATATCAACATTCTATAAAGGAGATAGCTATAGGAATACTATTTTTTTTTTTCTTAGAAATTGCGTTTTTCTATGATGTTGTCGAAAGAAGGAAACAATTATGAGAGAGCAAACAAAGTGATTGTTTAATTAACAATATTGAGTTATCTATGTGTTGTCTGTTAGTGGGCTTTGCTTCTCCTCCCATAGTGTGTTCAGCCTGTAAGGGGAAGATTTCACAGATGGTCAGGCTGTCAATCAGTCGCCCATCAAGTTCTCAGCGAAACTGTCCCCTTTGTTTTCCCATTGAGCCCTGGACTGTACTTGTATCTCACAGAGAGAGGGAGAGAGAAAGAGAGGGAGAGAGAGATGCGTGGAGAGTGAGGTCTTGGTGGTGCCCTTTTTATGGCATTTTATGGACTGGAAGAACTAAAAGCAGGTGTTTGTTTGACTGTTAGAATTGATCCGGAACCCTCTTGTTTGCCATTAGTTTGATTTGCATTCTCTGTGTGAGTTTCTATCGCAGCAAAATCTCTCTGAAGTCATGTATTTACAGTCATGAGTCAAGGGTGAGGACAACAAAGAGTTAATGTCCTTTGACGTGATGTCTACAGAGGTCACAAGACCCTCTATTTCTGATTGTTAGCAGATTGCAGATTGCAGTCTAAAAGTGGTAGCTGTACAATTGTTTAACATTAAACAACATACTGTCATAGCGAGCTGAGCAGGCAGCTATTGAGACGTATGGAACCAATTGGAATCGGTGTAATAAAAAAAATGCAATGCTTTTTCAAAGAATTACAATATTAGTTGGTCTGAGACTTGCAACATAAATTCTTTACACTCCTTTACATTCGATTATATTATATGATCCATAAAAAGTGGTGGAGAGGCGTGACACTCTTCTCAATTAAAACATATATTTTTTTATGAATTAATAGACAAAGTATCATATGATATCATTTTCAACATAGACGCCAATAGGAACAATCGCTGAAACACACTGCAGTATCCCTGTACCTCTATATAGTCATTGCTCAGAGATATCTAGACTACATATTCCCTATACGGTCCAATTCTAGATGGTTTCCGACCACATCTGTGTGGATTCTATGGCGAGTCTGTGACAGTAATAGCATCCCCTCTTGTAAGAGGTGTATTTTTTACCAAACCTCAAAAGTGATTTTGTACATAAGTGTTTTGTATAAAAAAGCGCTGATAAATCTGATTTCTCAGCTTTCTAATAATGATATACTGTGTGTATGTATGTACACTAGAGATGGGATGTATGTAGAGAGAGAGTGCTGGGACAGCATGTGAGGTACTCTATTCCGTCCTTCACTTATCTATCTGTGTGACTTATCTGCAATAAAAAGCTATGAGAAAATGAAATCCATTGTTTGCTCCTTCTGTGTCCCAAACTATTGTGTGATTGAGACCGTGTGGAGAAAGACATATTTTAATAAGTATTTCTGATATTCAAAACTCAACCCTCGCTATTTATAGCCGTCTTTGGTTAATATGACTGCCTGGAACTGTTGAGATTCTCTTCCTTATTTATTTGAATTATTAGATCAATCTTCCACCAACATTATCCAACATTTCTGAAGTCTGTTTAGATAAAGGAAGATATCGTTGTGATTAACAGTAGTAATATTGACTTTGACTCCACACTGCTCTCCATGGGTAACAGGTAATAGTCCCTGGTCCAGTCCCTGTCTGTCCATGTCCCTATCTGTCCCTATGCTGCTCTCCGCTGTGCTGTGAGACAGTCGACGCCCGGTATCAGCCACAGCCTCTGGGTCTCTTGATTGCTTCTCTGTGTGTACAGGAAGCGATTAACAACGAGGGGATGTCCTGGACAATGGCAGCTTGGCTGGCCTTACCGCGTGGGAAGAGAGGGAGGAGGGAGAGAGGGAGGAAAGGAGAGAGGAGGCAGGAGGAGAGAGAGGGGAAACAGAGGGTAGTGTGGGAGGCAGAAAGGGAAGAGAGGGAGAGGAGAGGGAGAGTAAGGGCAGTGTGGGAAAGTGGGAAAAGAGAGAGAGGGAAAGAGAGAGTGTGATAGACATAGGGCTGTGGGAGAGAGGGGAGAGAGAAAGAGAGGGAATAGAGAGGGAAAGAGAGCAGTGTGGGATAGAGGGGAGAGGTAGGAGGGAGAGAGAAGAGAGAGCACAGTGCTGCTTTGTCCCAGAGCCATGGTTGCAGCCCACTCTCCTCCCGGTGTGCTTGGCTCCCACGCTCCCCCAAGTTACTGTTGTTGCTGCTGCCTGGACGCCCGTCAGAGGAGTGATAAAACAGAGCCTCCTCCTCCTCCTCCGCCTTTCATCAACTCTGCCAAATCATCCTCCTCTATCTCACACACCCTCCTATCCCTCTCTCTTTCACTCGGTCTCCATCCCCTCCTCCTCCTTTCATCAATGCTCTGCCAAAATATGCTCCTCTCCTGTATCTCTCCCACACCCTTTCCCTCCTTCTGTCTCCATCCATCCTCATTATCGTTCTTCCTGTCGTTTGTTTGCCAGAATTGTAAGGTGATTCTCATCAGTAACTATGAGGGAAGAGTCTACACTACAGAGTCTAGTATTGTCTCATGTAAACCCTACAGGCAATTCTGGATTTACTTCATAGTAAAGGGTCAATGTGTTACAACACTGCCAATTGCAATCTTTTGTCACCACCTACTGGTCATATGCGATTCTACAACTGTGGATGATCACTTGCTTTCCTTGGCCATGTCCATATTTAAAAACAATTGTCCAAACTAATTCAGAGACTGAGTAATAAACATAGTTATATTATAGAAATAATACAATAATACATACCAACAAAGATTAATGTGACAGATTAATCTGCATTTGTAATTGGACATGCTCAAAAACAAATTTAATTATTTTTGTCTTCTTCCAAGCTAAAAAGACAATACATCAGTAATAGAATAAGCACACAAAGCCAATATCATTCACAGAACCCCAAACCTTTATTAACCACAGGTTGCTCACAAAGATATATGTGGAGGGGGGGAAACACACAAACAGGAAGAGAGAGAGGCAGGCAGATTCATCACCACAGACAGGACGCTGTGATGTCATCAGTATGTGACCGATGGTCAGATATACAGCTCCAACTTCCTGGCTGTGCCCCCTGTGCTCCCCAGCACACATGCACACACAATCCACCCAGCCCTCCTGAAACACACACACACACACACACACACACACACACACACACACACACACACACACACACACACACACACACACACACACACACACACACACACACACACACACACACACATACACACACACCTGACCTGTATACACTTGCATGCACCCTTTGCAGATGGCCACTGTCTTTCATTGTCATGTTAACACATCTAACATCATCTAGCTGTTATTTGAAGTCTATGTGTTGATTGGCTTACATGTTGCCTACTTTAGCTGTTTATGCCCTTCGTGTGCCTTAGTCTGCTTTACCCAGTTAAAAGCTGTTTAAATACTAAGAAGAAGGTACAATGATTCATTCTCCATAGTGAGAGAGTTATTCTATGATTCTCCATATATAGTGTGAAACCTTCCTAGTAGCATTTGGCATTGGTTCCTCTCTGGTACGACGTGAAAGAAATGAGAGGGCCCATAAGCTTGTAGGACATGGATGTAACTTATGGATCTACCATTGCCTCTATGTTAGCCGTTATATGAGTTTGTAGCATTCTAGGCACGATTACATTATCTACATGTCTAAGATGGTACATACATGCTGAGAGAGTGATTGACAGGGGACGCAGGGGGCCTTGGGAACCAGGAAGGATCATAACACCCCTCTGTGACATCATGGTATGAGCCAGGGATGTCATGTGACCTCTGCAATGCCCAACTGACAGAATTTAACAAGCTCCTCTTGATCGACATGTCATGTTTGCCAAATTTCTCAAAATGTGTGTGTGTAAGTGTGTTTGAGAGTGTGTGTGCGCGAGCTTGCATGTGTGTGAATGTACTACTGTATGTAAGAGAGTGGGGGATCAGACAGACAGGCAGGAGAGAATCGGCTCATAAATGCTATAATAAGTCTCCTGAAGTCTAGCTAGTCTCTCTTCCAGGAGTCAATGTGCAGCTTGCATTCTAATCATCCCCACACTGACTGACTGACTGACTGACTGACTGACCAACACAGACACAGACATGGTCAGAAAATAACCACCGCAAACACACGTCAGCTAGCTGGCAGACTCACAACAACACAGAAGCCTGATAGTACAAGAGAAACTGCAAACGTTTTTTGTTCCGAGAAAAACTAAACAACAATGTACATCCATAGATAGAGAAAATGATCCAATCGCAAACTGCAATACTTTAGCTGTATTATCATACTGTATATAACAAAAAAGGAAGTATTTACAAAAAACAATACCCACTTTCACTTGGTTGGCTTCTCTTTTTCTTTCTTTTTCATCATTTGAAATTGAGCAAACACATTCTTTTATAGGGAGGAGTGGGAGACATTTTCATATTTGTTTGTGATCCCCCCCATTTGCTAACGCTGTTGGTGTGGGCTGGCGGTGGGTGGGTTGGTCATCCTCCTCCCTCAAGGGAGGGGGGGTCGTCTGATGCTGTGGGGGCTGTAGTAGTAGGGGGATCGGGGGGTCCCCCGGGGGGGGGGGGGGGTTGTCGGGGGGAAGGGTGGCTGTAGGGGGGTACGATGGTCGGTGGCGCCCCTCATCTGCTCACGCTGTCAGCTCTTCCCTGAGCTCTTTGTTCCTGCGCACCACCTGGGCATGCCTCTCCTGAGGACAACACAGAGAGAGATGCTGCCATATTGGACGTACCAGAAACCTTTTAATACTGACCCTGCCCTGAGACTCTCTGATTCAAGTCTGTCAACTTACTGTCGTCCCCCTTTCAGCTGACATGTTTGACTACAATTGCCAGTGTTTCATCCTTGAATGATGCCACCAGCCCCTACCTATCACATCGTACCCTTCTATCTTGCCCACCCCTTCCATTCACCTGGTCTTGCTATCTCCACCTACAATTTTTCCCACCAAGTTCTCCTCTCACCTTCTCCTGCAGGCGCTCCATGATGGAGGCCAGGTAGGCCTGGCGGTTCTCCTTGATCTGCTCCATCTTCATGGTCAGCTTCTCCTCTGCCATCTTGCTGAAGTTGCTGTTCTCCTCCATGGCCTTGAGCAGCACGTCCCTTTCGTGCTCCCGCTTCTCTGCAAGGGCCCTGAGAACCTGGGCCTCCTGGGACTGAAGAGGGGACGTGATAGAGTAGAGTAAAGTAGAGTAGGGTACAGTAGTGTAGAAAAGAGTAGAATAATATGAAGTAGAATAGAATAAGGAATCCGAATAGAATAGAATAAAGTAGAATAGAATGCAGGTGGAGGCCAAGATACAAGGTTGGAAGGAGAGGGGAAGAGTTAGTTTTAGTATCGTTCCTTTGCCTGATGAATGTACTCATTGCTTAGTAATAATAAAGTAAGTATAGGAGTCAAAGTCTAAGCCAAGCTAAGGTATAGGTTAAGACAAGCTGAGGAATAGTCTAAGCCAAGCTAAGGTATAGGCTAAGTCAAGCTAAGGTTAAGACAGGCTAAGGTATAGTCTAAGACAAGCTAAGGTATAGGCTAAGACAAGCTAAGTTATAGTCTAAGCCAAGCTAAGGTATAGGCTAAGACAAGCTAAGTTATAGTCTAAGCCAAGCTAAGGTATAGGCTAAGACAAGCTAAGGAATAGTCTAAGACAAGCTAAGGTATAGGTTAAGACAGGATAAGGAATAGTCTAAGACAAGCTAAGGTATAGGCTAAGACAAGCTAAGTTATAGTCTAAGCCAAGCTAAGGTATAGGCTAAGACAAGCTAAGGAATAGTCTAAGACAAGCTAAGGTATAGGTTAAGACAGGATAAGGAATAGTCTAAGACAAGCTAAGGTATAGGCTAAGACAAGCTAAGGTATAGTCTAAGCCAAGCTAAGGTATAAGCTAAGACAAGCTAAGGAATAGTCTAAGACAAGCTAAGGTATAGGCTAAGACAAGCTAAGGTATAGTCTAAGCCAAGCTAAGGTATTGGCTAAGACAAGTAAGCTAGGACAAAGTTTGTCCCAAGTGTAATTTACTAGCGTGATTCAGTGTGATTCAGTTTTGGAATTAAGTTGTCTGTTTATGCTAAGGGAATCTGATAGATGGTGACTCACTCTCCTCCGGTCCTCAGCGGCCTCCAGCTTCTTCAGGATGTCCTCTAGAGAGACCTCCCTCTTAGGGGGCGAGGTGACGCAGTGGGCTGCGTCCGACATCGGGGAGGGGGGCTTCAGGATCACCTCGAAGGCCTGGCCAGAGGCACGCTTGTTGATGGGCTTCACCTCCATGCCTGCTACTGCAAGGTGAGAAGTGCATGTGTGTGTGTGTGTGTGTGTGTGTGTGTGTGTGTGTGTGTGTGTGTGTGTGTGTGTGTGTGTGTGTGTGTGTGTGTGTGTGTGTGTTTGGTAGAGGGGGGGCAGATGGAGGAAAACCACAGAAGGAAACTCAAAATGCTGCCTTTGTAGTATTTACATTTACATTTACATTTACATTATTTAGCAGACGCTCTTATCCAGAGCGACTTACAAATTGGAAAGTTCATACATATTCATCCTGGTCCCCCCGTGGGAATTGAACAATTACCCCAATCAAACTTTCACTTAGACAAAGAAATGCCTCTTCGTTGCCTTTACAGTAAGTTGAAAGTGATTTGAAACACTAAAAAAGTCAGATGACTCTTCTGCTTACCTTGGAACTCTCCCATCAGGTTCTTGCGTGTCTCAGGGTACAGGCAGGAGCAGAGGAGAGATAGGACAGAAATCTCCTTCATCTTCTCTTTGTATGCTGTGGGGAACACACACACACACACACATGCACACACACACATGCGTGCACACACACACACACACACACACACACACACATTGTTAACCCACTTTCTCCTCCTCATAAATGATCATCCCACATGGCATCGCCATCTTTAGATGTTTAGGAAAATAAATATTCAGCAAATCCTTAAATAGAAAAGAAAAACATGATAATCAAAGGCGGTCTAGTGAGATGAATCAGCCTGAGGTTTCTAAGCCCCATTTTGTGGAGCTTTGTTTGTGCAGACTGAAGGGAAGTGGGATGGCTGTGTGTGTGTGTGTGTGTACATACTTGCGTGAGATGGTGTCTGCTGTGTCCTCATATGTTCTGAACGGTTGACCACCTCCCCACAGCATTCATTCTCCATTCATCATTAGCTATGCATTTCATTTCAGCATATAATTGATTTACATAGCTAACAGTCAAGGTACCCTCCTTGCCTAGTCTGTAGCTAGCACTGGTAACACCCAACAGTCATTTAACAGCAAGGATAGCACCTAGAGGCTGAATGATTATGGCTGATGTTGCCAAAATCTAGCCTGGAATCCAAACTGTATTGTTCTATTTCAATATTATTTCACTTCAGGATTCCAGGCTAGAAAGTTCCTGAGCTTTGGCACCCAAATTGGGACTAGAACTTACTGTAGCATCCCCATAAGGCAGCCAGCAAAGATGGGAAACCTACTGTATCATACTGCAACAAACACTCTGGCTCTTGTCCTCCTGGCTGCTGTGCTGTAGTGTTCAGTACAGTGTGTATTGGAGGCACAGTCAGAGTCCAGCCGGGCACTTCAACGTGCCAAACAGCACCCAAGCCTCTATGATCTATCATCCACCACACGCTGTGGGCTGCAGGGCTGAAAAGTGCTACATCGATCACTGACTGATGTCCATGGCTGGGAGTCAAAACTGAGCAAAATAAGGCTGAGATTTACAGTTAGACAGCTTCTCCATGGAGGAGAGAAGTGTAGCTAGTGCCTACTGCCGCTCTGCTGTTGCTCAACCAGCCAAAGCCTCTCCCTGTCTTTCTGTCTGTTTGAGTGAAGTGTAGCTAGTGCCCACAGCAGTGGTACTGCACAACCAGACAGCTCTCAGCCTAGCAGACGCCACGGGTAATCAGATCAACTCTCACATGTAGCAATAGCTCGCTGACTCTCCGATGGGCTTGTTAACCCCTCCCAGAAGAAAAAGAAAAGGAGATGAAAGAGGGGATGAGAAGAGGAGGACTGTGTTAACTCTCTTGTTAACCCCTCCTTCCCAGAAGAGAAGGAGAAAAGGAGGACTCGGTTAACCCCTCCCATAGAGAAGAAGAGAAAATTAAAGGGGGGGTGAAGAGGATGAAAGGAGGGCTGGTTTGAGCTGGCTGACTCCCACAGGGATGGAGGGACCTCAGGGCAGGCAAATGGATGCTGCTGACTTCGCTGAGGTAGTGGAGGGGATTTTCATTTGTTATTACTAGACCAGACCATCTCTACTGGTGGCCCGCTGGACGGATGTGCATGTGTGTGCATCTACTTAAATGTGTGTGTGTGTGTGTGTGTGTGTGTGTGTGTGTGTGTGTGTGTGTGTGTGTGTGTGTGTGTGTGTGTGTGTGTGTGTGTGTGTGTGTGTGTGTGTGTGTGTGTGTGTGTGTGTGTGTGGGTGGGTGTGCCTGTGCGGGTGCAGTTGTGAGTGTACGTGTGTGGGTGTAGGTGTGCATGTGTGTGTGTGGGCGTGTGTGTTGGCTGTCACGTCGTCATTAAGAGGGCAGTGTGTGTGTGTGTGTGTGTGTGTGTGTGTGTGTGTGTGTGTGTGTGTGTGTGTGTGTGTGTGTGTGTGTGTGTGTGTGTGTGTGTGTGTGTGTGTGTGTGTGTGTGTGTGTGTGTGTGTGTGTGTGTGTGTGTGTGTGTGTGTTGGCTGTCACGTCATCATTAAGAGGGCAGTGTGTGTGCCGGGAACCACAGGCAGCAGCCATTTTCCCTTCAGGACATCTTGTCAGTGATGTGAACAAATGGTTGTTTAGTGGAGCAGATAATGTAGGTTAAGTTTTAATGAGTAGGTAGTTGTGTCAACCTGCTCTTACCCTGGTCTTACCCTGGCCTGTTGTGTGTTTTGTTGTTTAGTGAACGTTGTCAACACATTTAGTTGAAGTGATTCAATACCGCAAGATCTACACTGAACATCTTCTCTTATCCCCATGGAGATCTCCTCCTCACCACGGAAACAGAGCCAGTTGTTACGTTTCCTGTTGTAATCCATCAGCATGAGACCACAGATCATCAATAACCTCCCCCCTCTTCCTCCCCCTCTTCCCTTCTTCTTCCTCCTCTTGCACTGGTGCTGTCCTGTTCTACCCCGTCCCTCCACCTCCACCCCAACCCAATACTGTCCTGTTCTACCCCGTTCCTCCACCTCCACCCCAACCCAATACTGTCCTGTTCTGCCCGTCCCTCCACCCCAACCCAATACTGTCCTGTTCTGCCCATCCCTCCAACCCAACCCAATACTGTCCTGTTCTGCCCGTCCCTCCACCCCAACCCAATACTGTCCTGTTCTGCCCGTCCCTCCACCCCAACCCAATACTGTCCTGTTCTGCCAGTCCCTCCACCCCAACCCAATACTGTCCTGTTCTGCCCGTCCCTCCACCCCAACCCAATACTGTCCTGTTCTGCCAGTCCCTCCACCCCAACCCAATACTGTCCTGTTCTGCCCGTCCCTCCACCCCAACCCAATACTGTCCTGTTCTGCCAGTCCCTCCACCCCAACCCAATACTGTCCTGTTCTGCCCGTCCCTCCACCCCAACCCAATACTGTCCTGTTCTACTGTCCTGTTCTACCCCGTCCCTCCACCTCCACCCCAACCCAATACTGTCCTGTTCTACCCCGTCCCTCCACCTCCACCCCAACCCAATACTGTCCTGTTCTGCCCGTCCCTCCACCCCAACCCAATACTGTCCTGTTCTGCCCATCCCTCCAACCCAACCCAATACTGTCCTATTCTGCCCATCCCTCCACCCCAACCCAATACTGTCCTGTTCTGCCCGTCCCTCCACCCCAACCCAATACTGTCCTGTTCTACTGTCCTGTTCTGTCCGTAAGCATCCCTTCTACCTAACCCAATACTGGGGCCTTACAGGTCTTGAGGGCCCAATAAGCTAAAACAGCAGCTTGACTGACTGTGTGTGTGTGTGTGTGTGTGTGTGTGTGTGTGTGTGTGTGTGTGTGTGTGTGTGTGTGTGTGTGTGTGTGTGTGTGTGTGTGTGTGTGTGTGTGTGTGTGTGTGTGTGTGTGTGTGTGTGTGTGTGTGTGTGTTGGATAAAGCTCATCATTTAGTTTACAACCCAGCCTCTAGACGACAATATAATCAGTTGTGTAATTACAGCATTAATGGAGAACTATAGTGGAAATGGGCTGTTGAGTGGGATGGTAGGTGGAGGATATTATCAGCGAGGGAGGTTTCAGACATTAGTATGCATTGTTGAACACTGAAATGCAAACAACAGACCAATAAGCCTGAGCCTAATTTTTTTTAAATAACCACACCCAAGGAGTCATGTTCCCTATTTAGTGTAATGTCATCTAGACCTAATGTCATCTAGGTCCAAGCACACCGAGACAGTCGTGAAGAGGGCACGACAACACCTATTCTCCCTCAGGAGACTGAAAAGATTTGGCATGGGTCCTCATATCCTCAAAAGGTTCTACAGCTGCACCATGGAGAGCATCCTGACTGGTTGCATCACTGGCTGGTATGGCAACTGCTCGGCCTCCGACCACAAGGCACTACAGAGTGTAGCTTCCTGCCATCCAGGACCTCTATACCAGGCGGTGTCAGAAGAAGGCCCTGAAAATTGTCAAAGACTCCAGCCACCCTAATCATAGACTGTTCTCTCTGCTACCGCACGGCAAGTGGTACCGGAGCGCCAAGTCTTGGTCCAAGAGGCTTCTAAACAGCTTCTACCTCCAAGCCATAAGACTCCTGAACACCTAATCAAATGGCTAGCCAGACTATTTGCATTGCCCCCCCCTCCACCTCCTTTTACACCGCTGCTACTCTCTGTTGTTATCATCTATGCATAGTCACTTTAATAACTCTACCTTCATATACATATTACCTCACCTAACCGGTGCCTCCGCACACTGACTCTGTACCGGTACACCCCTGTATATAGTCTCACTATTGTTATTTTACTGCTGCTCTTTAATTACTTGTTACTTATATTTCTCATTCTTATCCGTATTTTTTTAAACTGCATTGTTAGTTAGTGGCTCGTAAGTAAGCATTTCACTGTAAGGTCTTGTTGTATTCGTCACATATGGCTAATAAAATTTGATTTGATTTGATTAGGATACAATTATTATTTTACCTGTTGTATTCGTCACATATGGCTAATAAAATGTGATTTGATTTGATTAGAATACAATTATTATTTTAACTAAGAGACATTGCTGATGATAGCCTCCCCTCTCTGGCTGAGATATTTGATTTCAGCTTTTGCTTAATTCGTATACATTTTATTCTACAACTGTTGATGGGTCTTGAGAAGTGATGAATACAGCTCTATGGCAACAAGAGTCACAGGAGTGACTCAGGCAGAACTGGGTTCAGGGATGCACTCAGTGACACTGCAGAGGCTATGACCTCTGGAGGGCGCCATTGTCCCAGAAAGCTTTGGCACCTTAACACAAAGAATGGGGAATATCTGATAGCCACACCTAAATCATGGGCTTATCTGAGAGATCACACAGTAGGCCATGTATATATTATAAATGAACAAGGATCTTAATGTACGTTAACGTAAGCATGGTTGATGTCCCTAGCCAAATCAGTAGCCAAGTGGACAGAGAGCATACATTTGAATTTTGGCTCGTCATTTAATAGGCCTACCACTATATGCCATTGGGAGGAGGAGGCTGTGTATGTCGCCCACAACTGTCAAATATCCTGTCTGTCTGCCTGCCTTTCTGCCTGTCTGTCTGATAAAAATGCGTTGATCCCAGGCTGTAGGCAACATATTCTTATTGAATTTTTCTATAAACAGCAAGGACACATTTCTATTTCTATTACAGTCGCTGTCATTGACAGTATGGTACATAACCAAACCTCAACTGATCCGGCCTACGGCCCTGCCTGCCCTTGCGCCCACTGACGAGGTCTATGACGATCATGTGCCCCGGGTGTCTGGCCCATCCCACTCGCCCCGTGTCTGTCTACAACTCAATAATAAAATATAAAAACATAACTAACAGCTATGCGGCCAGGCCGAGACATAACGAAACAGCCCGCTGCAGGTGCAAGCAGACGCCAGGACCTGACACAGTTAAATGTATTGCTCTCTGTCTGCACCCTCATCCACCCATCCATCACCGACCTAGTCATCCTGAATACAAGTAGTCCCTTGACCGTCGTCGCCATAGAGACGGGTCTCAACTCACTCAAAGGGCCCCACATCTGCATGAAAGTGCTCCATTAAGCATTAGACAATCTTGGATAGGTCTATACTATTTATGCTCCCAAATATCTTAAAACATTTATCATGACTGGCTGTAAGCAAATCAGGCCTAGCCATGCAATAAAAATGATATCAAGACCAGGCATGAAATTGCCGGAATATGATGACACATTTCACTTCCATCCATTCCTCCATATAACCAAATAGACATGTTTAGATCATAAATTGAATGACAGGGCAATCATCGGCCACTAGGAATAAATGTGACTATATGATTAGTATCCATATAGATTCGAGAGAAAAACATCTAATGCTGCAAACGACCATTCATTTTAATTGCAAGTCGTAATTCTTCACCTGACAGCTTTAGCTCAGATGTAAAGTGTGCGGCTCGAGATTCATTTTTTCTCATGCATTCCTCTTATCATTCAACTTGATTGAGCATACGATTATAATAAATAGTAGCCCAGTCCCTATAATAATATGTGTAAAGGTTTAGCCTAATTCTGCTCTGGGCTGGTGAGGAGAGAGAGAGACCGTGATGTTGGGTGCGGTCGTTCTGCATTGTGCTGTTGTATGAGCATGTGTTGGTCTACAGAGGCAGGTGCGGCAGCCAGCATCCACAAGAGCGCCTATCCTGCTCGAATAATCTACAGCAAATGTGTCCATAGGATTTCTTCAATATAGGCTATGTATTCGCTTTACGCACAATGTAAAAAAGGAGATTGAATATCCCTATAATAAAATGTTATTGGGCTATTTAATCCTAAACTGTAGCCCACTATTATCAATCAACCCTGTTGATATAGAATGAAAGGAAAAACAAATGCGTACAGTTCAGGCTCAATGTAAACACAAGCAAAATGATTGCATCTATTTGCAAGTTTAAAACTACAATATTTGTTGACGTGCGACAGACTTTGACCGCTCCCTTTAATAAATGCTTGGCAGTCTTTTGTGCCAAGGGTGTCGCCGCTGCATGCTCACACAGCATCCTTACAGCCTCATGCAGAATCACCACCCAACGCTCTGTGACTGTCAACTGGTCCCCAAAACACAGATAAATAACGGTACATCGTTAGCTTACCAATTGCTGTTTTAGCCATGTCTGTCGGTTTGTGCGGCGTTCGTGCTGCTGAAGTGGGCTATAGGCTACTGGAGGGAGCGTGCGTCGCAGTTACTGGTCGGTGCTTGGCGAGAAAAGGGAGCAAGGCACTGAGTCAGCAAGAACACTGCTGTGTGGGGAAAGAGAGCACTGCGCGAGACAGCAAGGGGGCTGGTGAATTACAAGCGTCTATACGTGCTCAAGCAGATTGGCTACCGCGGTCCCCTGACGCGCATTTCCTAGGCAAGAGACAGTCGCTTTTTCCTCTAATGTTCCTGTGTGTAGGATAGCTCAAATTGCCCCTATGAAAGGTGACGGGGTGGGTGTTATCCCTCTTTGTTTTCTCTAATGGTGCCTCCCGTAAAAAAAGTACTGTCAGAGATGGAATCGGTCCTAATGGCTCTTGTCCATGGTGCTGAAACGGTATCAGAGAGAGGCAGCCTACTAATAGCTTAACTTAATGGAAATAGACGTTGAAGGTAAATGAAACGTAACTTGACCACAATGTATAGGCCTAATGTTTCGTGTGTGACATAATTACAAGGTAACACATAGGCTGATCTGTGAAATTTTGACATTGATGTTTTAATGCCACTCACTAGCGTATTTATTGGAATACAATTATATCTAGGCTATACGTGTAGTGGCTAAATGGCCTTCTGCTTCACAGTAACACGTCTTCTTCCTATGTCTTTGTGATTGTATGATAAAGTATCCTATCCAGAATTGAGACCTGTAATGATTCATAGGGGTTGGGTTAAATACTGAAGACACATTTCAGTTGAATGCATTCAGTTGTACAACTGAAAAGGGATCCCCCTTTCCTTTTCCATTTCCCGAATATTATAGTAGGCCTATCTGACTAAATCGTATTGTAAATGACCTCTCCAATGTTCCCTCTTCAATCGCTTGATGTCAGCAGACAATTACTTTACTAGTTCCCAACAAGACCTTCACTTCAGCCATCAACCAGAGTGGGCTATGAATTAGGAAAACAAAAGCAAACTTTATAATAAATGGATATGCTCTTTTTTTGTTTGTTTACTCTTAGGAAAAGTCACATGTGATTACGTTCATTTCACATGTGGAATTCATGTGACTTTTTCTGCTATTTAAGTGTTTTAAATTTAATTTTAAACCTTTATTTAAGCAGGGAGTCATGCTGAGACCATGATCTCTATGCAGATGAACCCTGCATGAACACATCAATAAACAACAATTACACTGTACATATCCATATCAATTACACTGTACATATCCATATCGATTACACTGTACATATCCATATCAATTACACTGTACATATCCATATCGATTACACTGTACATATCCATATCAATTACACTGTACATATCCATATCGATTACACTGTACATATCCATATCAATTACACTGTACATATCCATATCGATTACACTGTACATATCCATATCGATTACACTGTACATATCCATATCCATATCAATTACAAAATACATATCCATATCAATTACACTGTACATATCCATATCAATTACACAAAACACAAAAAGCAAACACAAAACACAAAAAGCAAAACAGATGGATCACCAACAGTCTGAGATACACCGGCTCCGACGCTCGTCGGATGTGGCAGGGCTTGCAAACTATTACAGACTACAAAAGGAAGCACAGCCAAGAGCTGCCCAGTGACACGAGCCTACCAGACGAGCTAAATCACTTCTATGCTCGCTTCGAGGCAAGCAACACTGAGGCATGCATGAGAGCATCATCTGTTCCTGACGACTGTGTGATCACGCTCTCAGTAGCTGACGCGAGTAAGACCTTTAAACAGGTCAACATACACAAGGCTGCGGTGCCAGACGGATTACCAGGACATGTGCTCCGGGCATGTGCTGACCAACTGGCAGGTGTCTTCACTGACATTTTCAACATGTCCCTGAATGAGTCTGTAATACCAACATGTTTCAAGCAGACCACCATAGTCCCTGTGCCCAAGAACACAAAGGCAACCTGCCTAAATGACTACAGACCCGTAGCACTCACGTCTGTAGCCATGAAGTGCTTTCAAAGGCTGGTAATGGCTCACATCAACACCATTATCCCAGAAACCCTAGACCCACTCCAATTTGCATACCGCCCAAACAGATCCACAGATGACGCAATCTCTATTGCATTCCACACTGCCCTTTCCCACCTGGACAAAAGGAACACCTATGTGAGAATGCTATTCATTGACTACAGCTCAGCGTTCAACACCAT
Source organism: Salvelinus fontinalis (assembly GCF_029448725.1). Lineage (NCBI taxonomy): Eukaryota > Metazoa > Chordata > Actinopteri > Salmoniformes > Salmonidae > Salvelinus > Salvelinus fontinalis. The sequence continues at coordinate 15,730,981 of NC_074686.1, forward strand.
AGTACCCGCAAAGCTCAACACTAAGCTAAGGAACATGGGACTAAACACCTCCCTCTGCAACTGGATCCTGGACTTCCTGACGGGCCGCCCCCAGGTGGTGAGGGTAGGTAGCAACACATCTGCCACGCTGATCCTCAACACTGGAGCTCCCCAGGGGTGCCTGCTCAGTCCCCTCCTGTACTCCCCTGTTCACCCACGACTGCATGACCAGGCATGACTCCAACACCATCATTAAGTTTGCAGACAACACAACAGTGGTAGGTCTGATCACCGACATCGACGAGACAGCCTATAGGGAGGAGGTCAGAGACCTGGCCGGGTGGTGCCAGAATAACAACCTTTCCCTCAACGTAACCAAGACTAAGGAGATTATTGTGGACTACAGGGAAAGGAGCACCGAGCACGCCCCCATTCTCATCGACGGGGCTGTAGTGGAGCAGGTTAAGAGCTTCAAGTTCCTTGGTGTCCACATCAACAACAAACTAGAATGGTCCAAACACACCAAGACAGTCGTGAAGAGGGCATGACAAAGCCACTTCCCCCACAGGAAACTAAAAAGATTTGGCATGGGTCCTGAGATCCTCAAAAGGTTCTACAGCTGCAACATCGAGAGCATCCTGACCGGTTGCATCACTGCCTGGTATGGCAATTGCTCGTCCTCTGACTGCAAGGCACTACAGAGGGTAATAAATACGGCCCAGTACATCACTGGGGCTAAGCTGCCTGCCATTCAGGACCTCTACACCAGGCGGTGTCAGAGGAAGGCCCTAAAAATTGTCAAAGACCCCAGCTACCCCAGTCATAGACTGTTCTCTCTACTACCGCATGGCAAGTGGTACCGGAGTGCCAAGTCTAGGACAAAAAGGCTTCTCAACAGTTTTTACCCCCAAGCCATAAGACTCCTGAACAGGTAACCAAATGGTTACCCGGACTATTTGCATTGTGTGCCTCCCCCCAACCCCTCTTTTACGCTGATGCTACTCCCTGTTTATCATATATGCATAGTCACTTCAACTATACATTCATGTACATACTACCTCAATTGGGCCGACCAACCAGTGCTCCCGCACATTGGCTAATCGGGCTATCTGCATTGTGTCCCACCACCTGCCAACCCCTCTTTTTACGCTACTGCTACTCTCTGTTCATCATATATGCATAGTCACTTTAACCATACCTGCATGTACATACTACCTCAATAAGCCTGACTAACCAGTTTCTGTATATAGCTTTGCTACTGTTATTTTCAAATGTCTTTTTATTGTTGTTTTATTTCTTTACTTACACACACACACACACACACACACACACACACACACACACACACACACACACACACACACACACACACACACACACACACACACACACACACACACACACACACACACACACACACACACACACACACATACCTTTTTTTCGCACTATTGGTTAGAGCCTGTAAGTAAGCATTTCACTGTAAGGTCTACTACACCTGTTGTATTCGGCGCACGTGATAAATAAACTTTGATTTGATTTGATATAACTTAGAAAGTAGCTAGTAGATTTAGCTTTCTTGATTGAGGAAGAGCATCTATTTATCAATTGACTGAAAAGCCGCCAATCAGCTACAGAGTCAGTTTTTCTAGCCTTGGCCCAGACCTGATTTCTTATGTGTTAAAAGATCTGAAGTTCTATACAGAACCAAGGACTTGTTATATTTTTTACTCTGAGGCATTTAAAGGGAGTGTGTTTGTCTGCCAGAGAGATTAAAATAGATGAGAACAATTCTAGAGATAATTCAGAGTCAGGCATGCTGCTGATAGAGAAGTCAGAGTAATACTGCACATATCATGAACAAAGGTTTGTGGGGAAAATAGATTTAAATGTCTCTTTATAATTATATGAGTATCAGTGTTCATCTGTTTTGTATCGCTACTACATATATGAAATATAGGACACCGATCATTGAGATCAATAGCACAGACACCACTGGACAAGTACTTGTGGGGACTATTTATGGAAAATGTATGGTGTTTCCATAGATAACAGGGGCTAAGGCACTACTGTTTGGGGTAAATAATCAACAAAATAATCATGAGGACCCAGCCACCTGACACCCCAGAGTAACTGTTTGACTATAATGGACCTCTTTAGGAATGGGTGAATGAGTATCAGATGGTCATTTAAGGACACTGAAATAGATGCACTTCACACACACCTGGCTCATACACCATCATCCAGTGAGATTGTGAACTAATCTTTTGCAATTGCAATTATCAGGAGTGTTCAAATCACTGTCAGGCACACAGGTTTCCCTTCTCACAGAACAGGAGATCAAGGAGCTCAGCTAGATAAGCACCCCTCAGTCTCCTGGTTAGTTTTTAGTCATAAAGGTTTAAATAGAATCGTATTTCATCCTAACTCACCTCAACAACTAACTTCAAATAGATGCTTCAAACTCCTCCTAACCACATCTTCATCACAGGGCATTATCGTCATTATCACTACCTCCCCCAAGAGAAGGAGGGCGGGAACATGCGACGAGCTTCACTAGCAAGTGATGATGCAGCGTTTATGTACTAGTTAGAACTAGGAAACTCCATTTTCGACTTGCTGATTCGTTGAAGGCGGCACGTGTATAATTACAACCAGTTAGCAAGCCCGAATCTTCTGAGTTTCCTAGTTCAATCTAGTAGTTGAATGCGGCAGAAGAGGCAGTCAGTCAACGATAGTCAAACAGCCATCGGTGAGTAATTTTGCACATGGGGGTTCTAGTCTCATTGAATATTTCAAGGTAAGGTATTTTTTTAAAGAGAATTTGATTTCACTTCTTAACTAAATTGATCTAGTTAATATGTTAAATTAGCCAGCTGGTTCTAACTTGTTAGCTACAGTAGAGAGCGAGCTAAACGTCACTGGATTGAACTGCGCTTGTTGGAAAGGGTTCAAGATTGGTAAACACTCATGCTTTTTTTGTATTTACTCAAACTACCTGGCAAATATGTGTTATTGTCTAAGTTGATCATTGTTGGGAGTTCTTTAGCTGCCAGTAGTTATATTTGTTATCTAGTTTAGCATATATGAGCATGCTTTTGCGGCACAGTCGATAGCGTGCCGGACCTCGAGCTAGAAGGTCGAGGGTTCGAGACCTGCTCCTTGCTGTTTCATTACTATATATATATATATATTAGTGCGTGTTCACTGTCCATTAAATCAATTCGCCTTTGCACTGCTAAACAACAACACACATGTTTACGTTGGCCAAGGGTGAAGTCTACAAAACTTAGTCCACATTGTTCGTGACAGATTCTAGTGTTGGGAACAGAACGTTATTGAGATCAAATGTTTAATCGATGAGAGAATTAGAGAGTCGGCCAAAATCCACCTCGTTCCATCTTCTCTCACTGCCGGCAACTTGGCTTTCAATTCAAGGGGGTTTATTGGCATGGCATTGCCAAAGCAAGTGAACTGGATACACAAAAGTGAAACAAACAATAAAAAGTGGACAGTGAACATTACACTCACAGAAGTTATAAAAGAATAAAGACATTTCATGTACCTAGTCTGATTAAGCTGGTTGAGAGAATGCCAAGTGTGCAAGGGTGGCTACTTTTAAGAATCTCAAATATAAAATATATTTGGATTTGTTTTGGTTATTACATGATTTCAAAGTTGATGTCTTCAGTATTATTCTACAATAAAGAAAAACCATGGAATGAGTAGGTGTCAACTTTTGAGTGGTAATGTGTAATGAATCAGATGTTGATAGTTAGCTATCCTTCCCTGATTTAGAATATGGTTCAATAGCTATTGACTAAAGAAAATCCAACAAAACTAACATATACCTATGGCTCTCTATAAAAAGCTGGTTAAACCATTACTTTACGGTGGATATTTAATCTCAAATTTCAAGCAGCTGAAGATCAAACCACAAAGGCAACTGGTAGATTAATCTTAAATGTAATTTTATCAGGCATTTGTTTGATGTTGTATATACCAATACATTTTGTATTACAGCCTGATTAATCAGACTAGCTAGGACCATCATGCAAAATGTTGAACACTGTAATGGTGATGACATTAATCCGAACATGATATGGGCAGTGACATTTGACTTTCAAGCAGGTAGAATAACCTCATGTGATCTAGATGTTGCATCACTTGCTACAAGCTGATGTTGACACACACGCATGAGTGAAACTGATTCCTACATGGCGTTCCTTGTGATACGGCACGCTGATATATTTTAGTTAAACTGTGATTATGTTATCAGTCTCTAGGCTGTTATTGCCAGGAATTCCGAATACTTTTAATTGAAGGCAGTGTATTTCCCAGAACACACAGACAGACCACCAGACCAGATACTGCTGGAATCTAATAGACTTGTCTGCATAGCTGTGGTCCCTCTGACTCCCTATTATATTCCTGTTCATGGATATGAGAGGAATTAGCTAGTAAAGTAGAGTAAGCTTCTGCCAGAGAGAGGGCATTACAAACACAGAGAGGGGGCATTACAAACACAGAGAGGGGGCATTACAAACACAGAGAGGGGGCATTACAAACACAGAGAGGGGGCATTACAAACACAGAGAGGGGGCATTACAAACACAGAGAGGGGGCATTACAAACACAGAGAGGGGGCATTACAAACACAGAGAGGGGGCATTACAAACACAGAGAGGGGGCATTACAAACACAGAGAGGGGGCATTACAAACACAGAGAGGGGGCATTACAAACACAGAGAGGGGGCATTACAAACACAGAGAGGGGGCATTACAAACACAGAGAGGGGGCATTACAAACACAGAGAGGGGGCATTACAAACACAGAGAGGGGGCATTACAAACACAGAGAGGGGGCATTACAAACACAGAGAGGGGGCATTACAAACACAGAGAGGGGGCATTACAAACACAGAGAGGGGGCATTACAAACACAGAGAGGGGGCATTACAAACACAGAGGGGGGGCATTACAAACACAGAGGGGGGGCATTACAAACACAGAGGGGGGGCATTACAAACACAGAGGGGGGGCATTACAAACACAGAGGGGGGGCATTACAAACACAGAGGGGGGGCATTACAAACACAGAGGGGGGGCATTACAAACACAGAGGGGGGGCATTACAAACACAGAGGGGGGGCATTACAAACACAGAGGGGGGGCATTACAAACACAGAGGGGGGGCATTACAAACACAGAGGGGGGGCATTACAAACACAGAGGGGGGGCATTACAAACACAGAGGGGGGGCATTACAAACACAGAGGGGGGGCATTACAAACACAGAGGGGGGGCATTACAAACACAGAGGGGGGGCATTACAAACACAGAGGGGGGGCATTACAAACACAGAGGGGGGGCATTACAAACACAGAGGGGGGGCATTACAAACACAGAGGGGGGGCATTACAAACACAGAGGGGGGGCATTACAAACACAGAGGGGGGGCATTACAAACACAGAGGGGGGGCATTACAAACACAGAGGGGGGGCATTACAAACACAGAGGGGGGGCATTACAAACACAGAGGGGGGGCATTACAAACACAGAGGGGGGGCATTACAAACACAGAGGGGGGGCATTACAAACACAGAGGGGGGGCATTACAAACACAGAGGGGGGGCATTACAAACACAGAGGGGGGGCATTACAAACACAGAGGGGGGGCATTACAAACACAGAGGGGGGGCATTACAAACACAGAGGGGGGGCATTACAAACACAGAGGGGGGGCATTACAAACACAGAGGGGGGGCATTACAAACACAGAGGGGGGGCATTACAAACACAGAGGGGGGGCATTACAAACACAGAGGGGGGGCATTACAAACACAGAGGGGGGGCATTACAAACACAGAGGGGGGGCATTACAAACACAGAGGGGGGGCATTACAAACACAGAGGGGGGGCATTACAAACACAGAGGGGGGGCATTACAAACACAGAGGGGGGGCATTACAAACACAGAGGGGGGGCATTACAAACACAGAGGGGGGGCATTACAAACACAGAGGGGGGGCATTACAAACACAGAGGGGGGGCATTACAAACACAGAGGGGGGGCATTACAAACACAGAGGGGGGGCATTACAAACACAGAGGGGGGGCATTACAAACACAGAGGGGGGGCATTACAAACACAGAGGGGGGGCATTACAAACACAGAGGGGGGGCATTACAAACACAGAGGGGGGGCATTACAAACACAGAGGGGGGGCATTACAAACACAGAGGGGGGGCATTACAAACACAGAGGGGGGGCATTACAAACACAGAGGGGGGGCATTTGCGGCCTGCTGGAGGTCATTTTGCAGGGCTCTGGCAGTGCACCTCCTTGCACAAGGCCGGAGGTAGCGGTCCTGCTGCTGGGTTGTTGCCCTCCTACGGCCTCCTCCACGTCTCCTGATGTACTGGCCTGTCTCCTGGTAGCGCCTGCATGCTCTGGACACTACGCTGACAGACACAGCAAACCTTTTTGCCACAGTTCGCATTGATGTGCCATCCTGGATGAGCTGCACTACCTGAGCCACTTGTGTGGGTTGTAGACTCCGTCTCATGCTACCACTAGAGTGAAAGCACCGCCAGCATTCAAAAGTGACCAAAACATCAGCCAGGAAGCATAGGAACTGAGAAGTGGTCTGTGGTCACCACCTGCAGAATCACTCCTGTTTTGGGGGGTGTCTTGCTAATTGCCTATAATTTCCACCTTTTGTCTATTCCATTTGCACAACAGCATGTGAAATTTATTGTCAATCAGTGTTGCTTCCTAAGTGGACAGTTTGATTTCACAGAAGTGTGATTGACTTGGAGTTACATTGTGTTGTTTAAGTGTTCCCTTTATTTTTTTGAGCAGTGTATATTGAAAAAACATACTTTAGGATGATATTGTGATATGTATCAAATAAAATCGAAGCCGGAGATCATATTCACCTATAACGACGGTTTTCCAGGAGGCAATTCCAGGCCCAACTTCGCGCCTTCGGAAAAAAAAATAATGGCGGACCTCTCACTCCAAGAGGATGTATTCAATCCCAGAACGAGATATTCAAGTCATTTCTGCTCTCACTTCCGCATGACACCCAAGGGAAGGTGTATGACGTGTTTCTATAGTCCCAAGTGACATACCCTTTTATAGACAAGCTCTTGAAAAAAGACCTTGCTTTTGGAAATCTCACTTCCGGATAGGAAATGGGCTGCAGAAAGAGTTCTGGTTCACTTAGAGAAATAACTCAAACGGTTTAAGAAACTAGAGTTTTTTTTTATCCAATAGTAATGATAATATGCATATTGTACGAGCAAGAATTGAGTAGGAGGCCGTTTGAAATGGCCACCTCTTTCCAGGTTACTCAATGCTGCCCCTTGCAGCCATATGAAGAATCCCTACTGTTGACCAATCACTGACCAAAGGCCGTAGACTTCGGCTTCTGAACTTCGGCTTGCCTCGAGAAATTGTACCTGCTCTAAAACACAGTATTTTTCATCCTGTAGCTTGTGTTTTCAGCACTTATTTCCATGACTGATCAAAACACATTTTTTTCATGCTCTTGTCTGTCTTTAGCAGACATATAGTGAGCAATATGTTCAGAACGTCAAACTGCAATAAAATCGCAATATTTAATCGCAATACCAGGGCCTAAAATGTACTTTTTGTTCCACCAGCCACTGTGGCAGGTAGATTAAAAAAATGTCTACCAGCCAATCAGATTTTCTGCCAGCCAAAATATATTTTTTTCGTCATAATTGCATTAAAAAACCATGCCTATGCTTTGTAATGTTTCTAAAACATTTTTTTTTATTAGTAAGTAATGTGGCATATTTCTAAATCTAATAAAAAAAATTGTAACTTGAGTCTTTTAACACGGTAACCTCCCGCCTTTATATTTTGGTTAACGGGCCCGTGAGATGAGTGATCTGACTAGGGCGTCTCTTCACTATCATTTAAAGCAGCAGACTACAAACTAACGTTGAAAATCATCCGAGCTTGTGAACAAAACTATATGAAAAGTCAAACACGAGGACAAAGTCTCACTTTGTAGACTTTATAGTAAATTAGACCAAAGTTTATGCCTGTGCGCAGCGCCTCCAAAAATGAATCTATTCGCACTTTACTGTGTTGCTGCGTGAGGTGGGATATAGGATTCGTATTTCTTTGTGCGCACAAAGAAATACGAATCCTATATCTCACCTCACGCAGCAACACTGCCCGGGAGAGTGTACTCTGAGTAAAGTGCTGATTCTACTGCTGCCTCCCTTTCAGCATTGCATCTGTACTGCCACTGTAGCTCAGTTCCACCTAGCAAAGTTTGCATTTCATCTTCTCAATGTATTGCCAACTGTTACGTGCGGCGCACTTTATCGGGGGCAAATAATTTGAAAGATGCATCTCTCCTACTGACTGCATTGTTGCGTTAGATATTCAGCTAGGCTATATCAAGCTCTAGTACACCATTAGTGCATTTTAATGAGCATCTATCTAGCCTTATTACTGTTATGAAATGCAAAGTGTGCTGGCTGTTCTACGTTCACTTTGATGATTTTCTAGTTGATGAACAAACAGCCATGAGAAATTCTCCCATGGTAACAGGAGGCATTTGAACTATGATTCACTCCATGTCCTTGTTTTTTTTCTTTGTTACAGAGGTAAAGTAAAGCGCTTGAGTAAACAGCGACTTGAATCCAAGACGAGTTTTTCAACTCTAGAGGGAGGAAAATAAGTGATGGGAAACAGTTATGTGAATACTATACTGTGCGTTACATGGGTAGTATGTGTCACTGTGTGCAGTATGTTCGTGCGCACTACGTATGTGTGCGTGTACTGTGTGTGATCCTATAACAAATACCTTGTTCTGACTTCTAAGGCCCCCACTACTTTGTTCCCAGACCCAGTAGCCAGGCACTGTGCCTGTTAGTGGAAAAACAGTTGGTCACAGGACCTTGCTGTAGCATTCTTTAGCACTTCTCCACTGTATCCGCTACCCAGAAACACATCCTGCTTCAACTCCTCCTCCACTACGGCTTGTGGCTCAGAGACGCTGTAGAGAAACTCTAGACTTGCTACTACATTGTACCTGTAAGTAGGTTTGTAATCAGCTGCGTCTTTGAAAATTCCAGCTTGTAGGACTAGCTAGTTTTTCCAGTTTCTTTTGGATTCTATCCCTCAAAAATGCTGAAGTTCACAGTTACCTAATACAAGGAGTCATTGCCTGAAGCCTAATGGTCTCACACAGCAAGTTATGTTGTCCTGCATCCTGTGCTAACAGTTGTCCTTATTTCCCTACAGCCTTATCGAGAGAGTACAGCTGATAAAGAAGATTGATGACCATCAGCTGAGAGCCTTTGACAGTGGCCTTGTTTACTGACGTGCTGCTCCCATCCGTCTCCATCCTTCTACCCCGGTCTCCAGTCCTGCACCTTCTACTTTGTTCTTGTCTCCACTCCTTCATCTTTCTGTCCTCAATCCCTCCACCCCGGTCTCTGCTTCAACCTTCCACCTTATTCCTCCCCGAACCATCATCATGGGGGTTGAGAAAGACACTGACACCATTTTGACTGGCTCCATGCGTCTGAAGCAGGAAATCTCCCTGCTCCATGGGGTCTGCCTCATTGTGGGAAGCATGATCGGCTCGGGCATCTTCATCTCCCCCAAAGGGGTTCTACTCTACACAGGCTCCTTCGGCCTGTCTCTGGTGGTGTGGGCCATCGGCGGGGTCTTCTCTGTGTTCGGGGCCCTGTGCTACGCCGAGCTGGGAACCACCATCCGCAAGTCTGGGGCCAGCTATGCCTACATCCTGGAGTCCTTTGGTGGCTTCCTGGCTTTCATTAGGTGAGATTCCACTTTTTTTTTTTATTACAGTTTGGTCTGATTGAGAAACTATTTAAAAAAAATATATATATATATATATTATTTCACCTTTATTTAACCACCATTTATTTGCAAAATAGACCTTTATGTGAAGTGCTTCGAGTATCTAGAAAACCTCTATATATATCCTCATTGATTTCTTATTTTTAATTATCAGGCTGTGGTCGTCCATGATGATCGTGGAGCCAGCAGGCCAGGCTGTCATAGCCCTCACCTTCTCCAACTACCTGGTGCAGCCCTTCTACCCCACGTGCTCAGCCTCCTACGATGCTGTGAAACTCATAGCAGCAGCCTTAATCAGTAAGAAATACAGTGTAGACATTGTTAATGTTGTAAATGACTATTGTAGCTGGGGAAGGCTTTTAAACTTTTTAAATTTTATGGAATATCTACATAGGTGTTACAGAGGCCCATTATCAGCAACCATCACTCCTGTGTTCCAATGGCATGCTGTGTTAGCTAATCCAACCATAATTTTAAATGGCTAATTGATCATTAGAAAACCTTTTTGCAATTATGTTAGCACAGCTGTAAACTGTTAATAAAACTGGCCATCTTTAGACTAGTTGAGTATCTGGAGCATCAGCATTTGTGGGTTCGATTACAGGCTCAAAATGGCAAGAAACAAAGAATTTCTTATGAAACTCGTCAGTCTATTCTTGTTCTGAGAAATGAAGGCTATTCAATGTGAGAAATTGCAAAGAGACTGAAGCTCTTGTACAACGCTGTGTACTACTCCTTTCACAGAACAGCGCAAACTGGCTCTAACCAGAATAGAAAGAGGAGTGGGAGGCCCCGGTGCACAACTGAGCAAGAGGACAAGTACATTAGAGTGTCTAGTTTGAGAAACAGACGCCTCACAAGTCCTCAACTGGCAGCTTCATTAAATAGTACCTGCAGAACACCAGTCTCAACATCAACATTGAAGAGGCGACTCCGGGATGCTGGCCTTCTAGGCAGAGTTGCAAAGAAAAAGCCTTATCTCAGACTGGCCAATAAAAATAAAAGATTAAGATGGGCTAAAGAACAGACATTGGACAGAGGAACTCTGCCTAGAAGGCCAGCATCCCGGACAAATGCATGTCGTAACCAGGGCCTAAAATTGTATTTTTGGTCCAACAGCCACTGGCAGGTAGATGGAAAATTTACCAGCCAAAATATTTGTTTCCTGCTAAAATTACACCAACAAAACAGAAACCAATGAGCATGCTCATGTTTCTAAAACAATAAATGTATTGCTAATAAGAAGTAATGTAGTATATTGTTTAATTTCATCTTTTTGTCTTTTAATCAAAATATCACAGATAAGACAAATGTAAGCTGCCTTTTATTGTTGAACTCGTCTTTGTAAATTAGAATTACATTTCACTGCCTTAACGTTCAAAGCTGATCCCACTTGTACATTTCAAATGTTACAATACTGTAGAGTAGCCTACATGCTTGTTGGCTACACGCAAACATCAGCTGTCTGATACTGACTGATCAAAGGGTGGCTGGCCCAGCTGCCACTAAAGAACTCTGATCGAACCCATTATGACGTCTTCCCTGTTTGTTTTTTTTGTCTCTCAGACAGTGTGATATTTCATGAATACAAATGATTTAACTGGGTCTGGCTTTAAAGTGCACTTGTGTTTTCTTTGTTTTTCTCAGTCCTGCCGTTTGTTTCTCTCATCCTGTGTCAGCTCTGCAGTTGCCAGGGGGGGATATGAATGTGCGTGTGTGTGTGTTTCAGTTGGAGCTGAGCCACTCAAGGTAAAAAAAAATGTGTGCTTTGTCAGACAAACATGTAGGAGGCTAAAAAGGGGTACTGTTGAGTCGGAGAGAGTGAGCTGTAATAAACGGAACAGCCTGACTTGGCATTTAGTTGAATCCCCTCAGGAATTAGGCCAACTGTACATGCTTGTTCTCTTTATGGGTCTGGGGAGACATTCTCACACGTTCCTTCATGAATTACGAGTGAGTAAAGGAATGCTGATTCTCTGGTTAGTGTAGGAGGCCAAGGTCTATGCGGAAGCAACCTGATAACATCTTAGTAGCTAACTGAGAACCTGCTCAGTTATTTGTGGGGGATTTTAAATGTCCTTGTAATATTGCAACGGTAACAGTGTATGCTACTCATGTTTCAGAAAAGATGTAGGTATAATTGTTTCCCTAAATGCTAAGGAATCCATGTTGCCAAAACGTAGGGCTTGATGTACATAAATGCCATAAGCCATGACAACAGAACTCAAACATGTCATGGAAGCATTTGGTTGTTGTGTGAAGCCATTGTAGAAATTCTCCCTGAAGCAGATACACACTGACTAGCAACATTAGGTCCTTGTTGAAACCAATGATTCCAATAATTTAGCAGTTGTGTGTGTATAGATAATCTATTTTCAGAGGTTGTCTCTTAAAAAAATTAAAATGTGTAGCAAGATCTAACTCTCTTCAACATCAGATTTGCAACTTTTCAGTTTGCACTATCCTTCTGTTAGCCTTGGCTGTAAAGTGGCCTAAGCCACATTCCTGCTTCATGTGTGTTAGCAGCTATTAGCACTCTGTAAGTACCATTAGTCTAGTTAAATAATAAGGACTGAGGGGGTGTGGTAAATGGCCAATGTACTATGGCTTAAGGCTGTTATCATGCACAATGCAACGTGTAGTGCCTGGACACAGCCGTTAGCCGTGGTATTTTAGAGATGCATCACAACCCCCTGAGGTGCCTTATTGCTATTATAAACTGGTAACCAACGTAATTAGAGCAGTAAAAATACATGTTTTGTCATACCCGTGGTATACAATCTCGTACCATGGCTGTCAGCCAATCAAATCAAAGTTTATTTGTCACGTGCGCTCAATACAACAGGTAGACCTTACAGTGAAATGCTTACTTACAGGCTCTAACCAATAGTGCAAAAAAGGTATTAGGTGAACAATAGGTAGGTAAAAAGACAGGCTATATACAGTAGAGGCTATAAATGTAGCGAGGCTACATACAGACACCGGTTAGTCAGGCTGATTGAGGTAGTATGTACATGTAGATATGGTTAAAGTGACTATGCATATATGATAAACAGAGAGTAGCAGCAGCGTAAAAAGAGGGGTTGTGGGGGGGGGCACACAATGCAAATAGTCCGGATAATCAAATGGCTACCTGTTCAGGAATCTTATGGCTTGGGGGTAAAAACTGTTGAAGCCTTTTTGTCCTAGACTTGGCACTCCGGTACCGCTTGCCATGCGGTAGTAGAGAGAACAGTCTATGGCTGGGGTAGCTGGGGTCTTTGACAATTTTTAGGGCCTTCCTCTGACACCGCCTGGTATAGAGGTCCTGGATGGCAGGCAGCTTAGCCACAGTGATGTACTGGGCGGTACGCACTACCTTCTGTAGTGCCTTGCGGTCAGAGGCCAAGCAGTTGCCATACCAGGCAGTGATGCAACCAGTCAGGATGTTGCAGCTGTAGAACCTTTTGAGGATCTCAGGACCCATGCCAAATCGTTCTAGTTTCCTGAGGGGGAATAGGCTTTGTCATGCCCTCTTCACGACTGTCTTGGTGTGTTTGAACCATTCTAGTTTGTTGTTGATGTTGAAGCTCTCAACCTGCTCCACTACAACCCCGTTGATAAGAATGGGGGCGTGCTCGGTCCTCCTTTTCCTGTAGTCCACAATAATCTCCTTAGTCTTGGTTACGTTGAGGGAAAGGTTGTTATTCTGGCACCACCCGGCCAGGTCTCTGACCTCCTCCCTATAGGCTGTGTCGTCGTTGTCGGGGATCAGGCCTACCACTGTTTTGTCGTCTGCAAACTTAATGATGGTGTTGGAGTCATGCCTGGCCATGCAGTCGTGGGTGAACAGGGAGTACAGGAGGGGACTGAGCAGGCACCCCTGGGGAGCTCCAGTGTTGAGGATCAGCGTGGCAGATATGTTGCTACCTACCCTCACCACCTGGGGGCGGCCCGTTATGAAGTCCAGGATCCAGTTGCAGAGGGAGGTGTTTAGTCCCAGGATCCTTAGCTTAGTGATGAGCTTTGAGGGTACTATGGTGTTGAATGCTGAGCTGTAGTCAATGAATAGCATTCTCACATAAGTGTTCCTTTTGTACAGGTGGGAAAGGGCAGTGTGGAGTGCAATAGAGATTGCATCATCTGTGGATCTGTTTGGGCGGTATGCAAATTGGAGTGGGTCTAGGGTTTCTGGGATAATGGTGTTGATGTGAGCAATTACCAACCTTTGAAAGCACTTCATGGCTACAGACGTGAGTGCTACGGGTCTGTAGTCATTGAGGCAGGTTGCCTTTTTGTTCTTGGGCACAGGGACTATGGTGGTCTGCTTGAAACATGTTGGTATTACAGACTTAATCAGGGACATATTGAAAATGTCAGAAGACACCTGCCAGTTGGTCAGCACATGCCCGGAGTACACGTCCTGGTAATCCGTCTGGCCTTGTGTATGTTGACCTGTTTAAAGGTCTTACTCACATCGGCTATGGAGAGCGTGATCACACAGTCGTCCGGAACAGCTGATGCTCTCATGCATGCCTCAGTGTTGCTTGCCTCGAAGCGAGCATAGAAGTGATTTAGCTCGTCTGGTAGGCTCGTGTCACTGGGCAGCTTGCGGCTGTGCTTCCCTTTGTAGTCTGTAATAGTTTGCAAGCCCTGCCACATAAGATGAGTATCGGAGCCTGTGTAGTATGATTCAATCTTAGCCCTGTATTGACGCTTTGCCTGTTTGATGGTTCGTCGCAGGGCATAGCAGGATTTCTTGTAAGCTTCCGAGTTAGAGTCCCGCACCTTGAAAGCGGCAGCTCTACCCTTTAGCTCAGTGCGAATGTTGCCTGTAATCCATGGCTTCTGGTTGGGGTATGTACGTACAGTCACTTTGGGGACGACGTCCTCGATGCACTTATTGACAATGCCAGTGACTGATGTGGTGTGCTCCTCAATGCCATCGGAAGAATCCCGGACCATGCTCCAGTCTGTGCTAACAAAACAGCTAACAAAACAGTCCTGTAGTTAGGCATCTGCTTCATCTGACTTTTTTATAGACCGAGTCACTGGTGCTTCCTGCTTTAATTTTTGCTTGTAAGCAGGAATCAGGAGGATAGAGTTGTGGTCGGATTTACCAAATGGAGGGCGAGGGAGAGCTTTGTATGCGTCTCTCTGTGTGGAGTACAGGTGATCTAGAATTTTTTTCCCTCTGGTTGCACATTTAACATGTTGATGGACATTTGGTAGAACTTATTTAAATTCCCCTGCATTAAAGTCTCTGGCCACTAGGAGCGCCGCCTCTGGGTGAGTGGTTTCCTGTTTGCTTATTTCCTTATACAGCTGACTGAGTGCGGTCTTAGTGCAAGCATGTGTCTGTGGTGGTAAATAAACAGCCACGAAAAGTATAGCTGAGAACTCTCTAGGCAAGTAGTGTGGCCTGCAATTTATCACATTATACTCTACTTCAGGCGAGCAAAATCTAGACTTCCTTAGATTTCGTGCACCAGCTTTTTACAAATATGCACAGACCGCCCCCCCTCGTCTTACCGGAGTGTGCTGTTCTATCTTACCGGTGCAGCGTGTATCCCGCTAGCTGAATATCCATGTCATCATTCAGCCACGATTCCGTGAAACATAGGATATTACAGTTTTTGATGTCCCGTTGGTAGGATATTTGTGATCGTACCTCGTCTAGTTTATTGTTCAATGATTGCACGTTGGCGAGTAGTATTGACGGTAACGGCAGCTTTCCCACTCGACTTTTCCGGGTCCTGACCAGGCATCCGGCTCTTTTGTCCTCTGTACCTGTGTCGCTTCCTCTTGCAAATAACGTGGATGTCGGCCCTGCCGGGTGTTTGGAGAATGTCTTGTTTGTTGAAGAAAAAATCTTTGTCTAATCCGAGGTGAGTGATCGCTGTCCTGATATCCAGAAGCTCTTTTTTGCTGTAAGACACGGTTGCAGAAACATTATGTACAAAGTAAGTTACAAATAATGGGAAAAACCATAATAGCACAACTGGTTGGACGCCCGTAAAACTGCTGCCATTTCTTCCGACGCCATTTTACAATCAGCATTCAGGGCTTAAACCACCCAGTTTATGAAGACAAAATAAGGATCGCTATTCAAACTACAGTGCCATGAAAATGTATTTGCCCCCTTTTTGTTTTTCTCAATTTTTGCTTATTTTTTTTATTCTGAATTATCAGCTCCTATACCAAAACCTAATATTAGATAAAGGGAACTTGAGTTTGCAAATAGAAAAACATGTATACTTTTTACATTTATTCAACAAAGTTATGCAACACCCAATTCCCCTGTGTGAAAAAGTAATTGCCCCCTTACACTCAATAACTGGTTGTTCCACCTTTTTAACTGCAATGACTGGATGACTGCAACCAAATATGTCCTGTAGTTGTTGATCAGTCTCTCACATCACTGTGTTGTAATTTTGTCCCACTCTTGAATGCAGAACTGCTATAACTCAGCGACATTTGTGGGTTTTCAAGCATGAACTGCTCTTTTCAAGTCCTGCCACAACATCTCAATTGGGATTAGGTTTAGGCCATTCCAAAACTAAAAATGTGTTGCTTTTTAGCTGCACTTCAGCTTCAACTCAGATGGAGGACCTGACATTCTCATGTAGAATTCTGATACAGAGCAGAATTCATGGTTCCTTCTATTAAGGCAAGTTGTCCAGGTCCTGAGGCAGCAAAGAATCCCCAAACCATCACACTACCACCACCATGCTTGACCGTTGGTATAAGGTTCTTACTGTGAAATGTAGTGTTTGGTTTTCTCCAGACATAATGGGGGTCAAGCTTGCCAATAAACACCTGGATGATCATCAATACTCTTGGAAGGATGTGTTATGAATAGATGAGTCAAAGGTATAACTTTTTGGCTGGTATGGTTCCCCATTTATGCCCACTGGGGAGCCAGGCCTAGCCAATCAGAATACGTTTTTCCCCACAAAAGGGCTTTATTACAGATAGAAATACTCCCCAATTTCATCAGCTCTCTGGATGTCTGGTCTCAGACGATCCCGCAGGTGAAGAATTCTGATGTGGAGGTCCTGGGCTGGCGTGGTTACACATAGTCTGCGGTTGTGAGACCGGTTGGATGTACATCCAAATTCTCTAAAATGTTGTTGTAGGTGGCTTAAGGTAGAGAAATTAACATTCAAATCTCTGGCAAAAGCTCTGGTGGACATTACTGCAGTCAGCATGCCAATTGCACGCTCCCTCAAAATTTGTCCCCAGCACAAGGTGCACCTGTATAATGATCATGCTGTTTAATCAGACCCATAAAGAGATTATCTTGGCAAAGGAGAAATGCTCACCATTAAAGATGTTAACAAATTTGTGCACAAAATTTGTGAGAAATATGGAATATTTCTGTGATTTCAGCTCATGAAACACGGGAATAACACTTTACAAGTTGCGTTTTATTTTTTTTCAGTACCATATGTTTTTGTTGACGATCTGATAACATTCAGTATAAAATATATTCTTAAGTAGAGAATCAGAAAGGGCAAATACTTTTTCTTTGTCCGTATACAGGAGCTTCTCATCTACCATATTGCACATAATGTTTCTCACTTGAATAGTGCATGGTTCTCATGTGTGGACATTTTTGAAAGCCTTTCATTTTCAAATGGCTAGCAACAAAAATGCTGTCTACTGGTATTAAGGTAATTAAGATAATTATTGCAGGGACATGTGGCTTTGGAGAGCCATTGTCTTTACACTGTACCACTCACAGATGGGGGTATGTGGTGTAGATGTGTCCCACACTACCTATGGAGGTGGCTTGGGAAAGCGAGATTTGAATTTAGATCCGTCTCTTTACACTACTAAAATGTGTCCTTGACCTAGTGTAGCGTATAGAGGTCCAGGTGACTGTTCCTCTGGACGATGCCACCGCTGCTCTCTTTGAGACTCCCACTAAATCAATATCTACACTAGCCTATCGGCTCAATAAGGGAGTGAAACCGGTGATCCTAGACCGGCTCTAAGGGACAACTTTCCTATTTATGAGATATGTACTTCGAGTATGTATGGTAAATTGACAAATGAAACCTTTAGAAACTGGCCACATAGTGAATCTAAGTTGGCTTACATGTTGGTGAATGATTCCGTGTAACATGCTCCAAATATAGTCTACGGACGTTTGTGTGTTTCCAAATTAGCTTTCTTTAGATTATCAATTCAGTTCTGCGTTTTTTTTATAGGCCTAGTATTTACATGTTAAACCATACCCAAGATAATTACTTTTTAATTAACTTATTTGAGTTGTTTACTTACCAAATAAACAGCAGCAAATATTTTCCAGTACCCCCCCAGGGTATGTTTAAGCGATTGGCTGTGGAGTCAGCCTTCCTTGAATAGCCACTTGTAAATACAGTAAGAAGCTTCAGGCTTATTTTCCTTTACAGGCCTTCTCTGGGATGACAATGCAAAGCCATGCACATATCCACTGGGACCAGGGTACCAGAGGAAATTGCTGTGCAGCGCCACAGTGATAAAGTCAAATCCCTGTCTATGCCTGCAGGTGCACACTTTCCTGCGAATGTTATCTGAGGGAATGACTTTACATGCAGGCCCTCAGATGGAGTCCTGTCCTCCTGCACTGTAATGTTATCAGCTCCCTGTGTAGTGGTGGATAGTCAGATAAGCCTGTCTCTATCTGGAATCGTTCATAAGCCATTAGCCTTATCATCCCGGCCCTCTGCTTTACTGGTAACTAGAAGCTGCTCTAACTCGGCGAGTCAGCAAAAACACGCCTCTGCTTTCATGATATACATGATTTGAACCAGGTTTGGAAATGGAATTGGTTTATATCTGTTTGAAATGGAATTTACCTGAACCAACCCTGGTTTGAAACAACACTTGCTTTGGAGTTGCTTGCAGAGAGTGGTCTGCTACAGTCTTCTTCCTCTCCCACTCTAGGTCTCCTGACGTGTGTGAACTGTATGAAGGTGAAGTGGGGGGCCATTCTCCAGGTGGTCTCTACAGTAGCCAAGGTCTTGGCCCTCATTGTCATCATCATTTCTGGGATGATCAAGCTGGGACAAGGTACAGTACGGCATCTGGCTAGGGACCCATAACCCACCTGTCCCTAATGTCAGTGTGCTGGCCTATTCATGGAGTTTCACTTGCTGACCAGGTGTGTGAGTTTTGTAGTGGGTGAGATGAGTCCCCCTTACAATGTAAAGAACATTGAAAACAGGAAAAGAGCTATGATATTTAACTCAATTATTTAATCCATTACATCTAATTTATTATGTGATCCCTGGCCTCTGTCTGTAGGCCAGACTCAGAACTTTGAGAATTTGTTTAAGGGTTCTAAAGTGAACCCTGGGGACATGGCCCTGGCTCTGTACGCTGCGCTCTACTCCTACTCGGGCTGGGACGCACTCAACTTCATCACTGAGGAGATCAAGAACCCGAAGAGGTGAGGCAGTCTGTCATGATGTTTATATTTATTTTTGGAAAGAAATAGCGCTACTTGTGTGCACTGCCGGTAATACTGTATACACCGGTATAGGAACGGTACCACTCAACCCTATGTTCCACTAGCCCTGCACTGCCAGTCCTCTCTTGACCCTTCTTAGTCTGACTTGTTATATATAGACAAGGAACGTATGCCCGGCCCTGGCCGTCTGGTTACTGTCAAGGTTTCTCTTTCCCCGCAAAGTTTGTCCTTGTATTTTTATAAAGCGTTCTATCAATTTCTTTATCCATTCCTACCAGGAACCTCCCGTTGGCCATAGGGATCTCCATGCCCATCGTCACAGTGATCTACATTCTGACTAATATAGCTTACTACACCGTTATGGATGCTGGCACCGTGCTGGCCAGTGAGGCTGTGGCTATGGTGAGTTCTACTCTGCTCTGGATTTGAGGTTGTGTGGGGTTTAATGCTGAGCGATTGGTGCATTTTGAGGTCGGTTTAGATCATTAAAAACCTTAATTGAGTTATGAAATAATGACATAAAAATGATTTAATAGCTTTTTAATGGAAATTCCAAAGCCCAAAATAGTGAACGTTCAATTGCCAAAAACATTCCATTGTCTCTCAGGTCCACATTGGGTAGATGTCAACAGAAAAATTAAATTACTCTGAAATAATAAAATATCAGTTGTGTATATTACTTTGTTTTTAATTCCTTAGTCATTTTCTCTGTTCAGGAAGTAGCAGCCAACCATCTAACGTTATCCCTGTGCTCCCTATACTGCACTGTCTTTGTCATCCTATTTAGCTAGGTAGTAGGGATGTGCACGGTTATTAGAATATACGAACTGACGTTAGTATTCAAATACTTGTGAGTATAAATGTTGGCAAAAAATAGGCCTATTTTTCACAAAGGCTTTTTCTAAATAAAATGTAAACATCCATGTTGCGTACAAGGATATACCATTATATTTCAAATGATTAATAAAACACAACTTTTCAATGTCGTTTTTATGATATGCCCCATTAAAAAGACCGGTAGTCTTCACGTGTAGGTTGTTTGTTGGCCAATCAAAGCGGCTCAATGTGGAGCGCAAATTCACTAATGCAAAAAGGAGTACAATTATGGAATTAAAAGTTTGCGAAATGATGAGTAGGATACAACGAGCAACCAACAGGTAAGCTGTTTTATCTGAATTGGTTTAGGGAGAAGACACAGCATGTGTCCTCAATTAGCTTAGCTAGCTATAGGTTGCTAGCTTAGTCAAGACAGGCACTGTTATATAGGGGATGATAAATAACATTGGCTGCTACAAGTTAGGTACAGTTGTGGCCAAAAGTTTTGAGAATGACACAAATATACATTTTCAAAGTTTTCTGCTTCAGTGTCTTTAGATATTTTGTTAGATGTTACTATGGAATACTGAAGTATAATTACAAGCATTTCATAAGTGTCAAAGGCTTTTATTGACAATTACATGAAGTTGATGCAGAGTCAATATTTGCAGTGTTGACCCTTCTTTTTCTAGACCTCTGCAATCCACCCTGGCATGCTGTCAATTAACTTCTGGGCCACATCCTGACTGATGACAGCCCATTCTTGCATAATCAATGCTTGGAGTTTGTCAGAATTTGTGGGTTTGTTTGTCTACCCACCTCTTGAGGATTGACCACAAGTTCTCAATGGGATTAAGGTCTGGGGAGTTTCCTGGCCATGGAGCCAAAATATCAGTGTTTTGTTCCCCAGCCACTTATTTATCACTTTTGCCTTATGGCAAGGTCCTCCATCATGCTGGAAAAGGCATTGTTCGTCACCCAACTGTTCCTGGATGGTTGGGAGAAGTTGCTCTCGGAGGATGTGTTGGTACCATTCTTTATTCATAGTTGTGTTCTTAGGCAAAATTGTGAGTGAGCCAACTCCCTTGGCTGAGAAGCAATCCCACACATGAATGGTCTCAGGATGCTTTACTGTTGGCATGACACAGGACTGATGGTAGCGCTCACCTTGTCTTCTCCGGACAAGCTTTTTTCCGGAAGCCCCAATCGGAAAGGGGATTCATCAGAGAAAATTACTTTTCCCCAGTCCTCAGCAGTCCAACCCCTGTACCCTTTACAGAATATCAGTCTGTCCCTGATGTTTTTCCTGGAGAGAAGTAGCTTCTTTGCTGCCCTAATTGACACCAGGCCATCCTCAAAGTCTTCGCCTCACTGTGCGTGCAGATGCACTCACACCTGCCTGCTGCCATTCCTGAGCAAGCTCTGTTCTGGTGGTGCCCCGATCCCACAGCTGAATCAACTTTAGGAGACCGTCCTGGCGCTTGCTGGACTTTCTTGGGCGCCCTGAAGCCTTCTTCACAACAATTGAACCGCTCTCCTTGAAGTTCTTGATGATCCAATAAATGGTTGGTTTAGGTGCAATCTTACTGGCAGCAATATCCTTGCCTGTGAAGCCCTTTTTGTGCAAAGCAATGATGGCATGTGTTTCCTTGCAGGTATCCATGGTTGACAGAGGAAGAACAATGATTCCAAGCACCACCCTCCTTTTTGAAGCTTTGGGTGGTTATTCGAACTCAATCAGCATGACAGAGTAATCTCCAGCCTTGTCCTCGTCACTCACACCTGTGATAACGAGAGAATCACTGACATAATGTCAGCTGGTCCTTTTGTGGCAGGGCTGAAATGCAGTGGAAATGTTTTTTGGGGATTCAGTTCATTTGCATGGAAAAGAGGATCACTCTTCATAACATTCTGGAGTATATGCAAATTGCCATACAAACTGAGGCAGTAGACTTTGTGAAAATTAATATTTGTGTCATTCTCAAAACTGTTGGCCACGAATATAGTCTTGGCTGTAACTTTAGCTGAGTTGCCTTGGCTGACTGAGTCTCCCTCCGTCTGCTCGCTCCCATCTCTCCGGCCCCTCCATAGCTGCAATAGAGCACCAGCGTCTCTGCCTCGTGCAGCAGTGCTCAGGTCAAACACGTATTTCACAATTATTCATGATACCATTCGAATAGTGAAATTATTTCAAACCCTCATCGCTAGTAGCTGCCTAAGTATGCTGCAGAGCTGTCTGACAATCATGTTACTAGTTCTTCAAAGTACTGTAATGACCTGACAAGATCATAAATGAACAATTGTCCAGACAGAGGCTTGAGTTTGCGAATTGGCGGTTTATTAAACCAACTTTACACAGGCTACTGTTTGGGCCGTAGCACACGCCAAATAAATGACAGATAACCCACAAGCCAATCGTGGCCTTCTCTTGTGAAGCCCAGACGTAAAAAAGGGAGAACAAAGGCTAAACCTGGTCTTAACTTCCAATGCTCCATCCCCCTGCCCAACCCCCCTCCACGCCACTCCGCCAACCGCCAGGATGCCCGGCATCAGAACATTCCAGGCATTCCCGTGATTGGCAGATAGCAGGTTGATTGGCATGTCGGACCCGGCGAACACTGGGTACTGGTCAGTACAACACAACCACCTACTAGCCTAACACATAACACACAGCTGTCTGTGCGGGTCACTACAGTACTTTAAAGTGTGGCGGGCGGTATACCGTATTTTATGATATACCGGTATTGATGCAGGCACCGGTTTGGGATTTAACTTTACCTTCTATACCGGTATTTGAATGTTTGGTTTGTTAAATGTGATACGGCATCTGTAGTCAATTTTTATAGTTTACATTGCTACTTGAATCATCGCTATCCGCTCTTTGTCTCCGTGTCACTTTCCACAAGGACCTAGCCCCGCCCCCTGTCACTCAAGGAGCGCATCCTCAACCACGAAACACTTGCGTTAAGTCTGCATGGTCAATGCAGCGCATGCAACAAAGTTAATGACGACAATGCTGTTTTCCCTGTGCTTCTTAATTAATATAAATACATTAGCGTTCTATAATGACATTATTAGTTTGTTTCTTACAGCAGCAAAGCAACATCTTCGCAAGTTGCCCTAATTCTTGTGAGACGCTAATAGCTAGCTAGCTAATAAATGTAGTGAGTAACGTTAAGCGCAAACGTAGCAAGCTAATAAATGTACTGAGTAAGAGCAAACGTAGCTAGCTAATACAGCCTGATAATATCAGTGATGGTGTAGACCTAAGCCAGCATGTTTGTACAACAGTATCTACTAAATCAAAGAGGAATATGCAAAGCAAGAATATGTTCATACATGAAGTAGGTAAGAGAGAACATGCAATGTAGCCCGTGCTTATTGGGTCCCCTAGGAAACGCGTATTAACACTTTAGTTCTTACCCTGTCACAATAACTATTCCCTGGCATTTTCATTTGTTGTCATCTCAAACAACACTATTCAAAGTGCCCACTATTATATTCTAACAATAGAATTAGAACTGTCATTCTATTTACACGATTCCAACAGTTTTGCTCTAATTCGCAAGTCAAATTGCATTTGGAACATTTGGTTAAAAATAAGTCCTCGATTATTTGCACATATCATGCAGTCCTACGTGGCTGTGTGGAAATTATCTCAATTGAGCAGTGGTGTAAAAATACTTTCAAGTGCTACTTAAGTTGCTTTTTTTTGGTATCTGTACTTTACTATTTTTGACAACTTTTACTTCTCTACATTCCTAAAGAAAATACTGTGCTTTTTACTCGATATATTTTCCCTGACACCTAAAAGTACTCGTTACATTTTGAATGCTTAGCAGGACAGGAAAATGGTCCAATTCACGCCCTTGTCAAGAGAACATCCCTGGTCATCTATTGCCTCTTTGGAGGACTCGCTAAACACAAATTCTTTGTTGGTAAATTATGTCTGAGTGTTGGAGTGTGCCCCTGGCTATCCGTAAATAAAATGGTGCCATCTGGTTTGCTTGATTTAAGGATTTTGAAATTATTTATACTTTTAGTTTTAATACTTAAGTACATTTTATCAATTATATTTAAAATCAAATATGTTAACTTTTACTCAAGTAGTATTTTACTGGGTCACTTTTACTTTAGTAATTTTCTATTAACGTATCTTTACTTTTACTCAAGTATGACATTTGGGCACTTTTCCCACCACTGTAATTGAGTGCAGGAAATTCGGGAAATGATAAAAGTGCTGAAATATGTCTTGGTTGAATTGAACAGTATAAAACAATCAGAATGGAGAAAGACTCATTGAATGGATGTGTTGCCACGCTAGGATCACTCACTACTCATAAAGCAAATGTAGAACTTTTTTATTATTCAAACTAAAAATAACATCACATTTTGTAAAATACAGTGATATAATATTTTGGCCATATTGACCAGCCCTACTTTAAAGACTGCTTATTACCAATTACTGTTAATTACACTTTGTAGTGACAGGGTGTATTGATACACCATCCAAAGAAGGCGTCCTTCCTAACTCAGGTTCCGGAGAGGAAGGAAACCGCTCAGGGATTTCACCCTGAGGCCAATGGTGATTTATTTTAAACATTGAGTTTAATATCTGTAATGGGAAATGACTGAGGATAAAACAACATTATAGTTACTCCACAATACTAACCTAATTGACAGAGTGAAAGGGAAGCCTGTATAGAATACAAAATATTCCAAAACATCCATCCTGTTTTCAACAAGGCACTAAAGTAATACTGCAAAAAATGTGGCAAGGCAAAACATTCTCGTCCTGAATACAATGTTTGGAGCATATACAATGCATTACTGAGTACCACACACCATATTTTCAAGCATAGTGGTGGCTGCATCATGTTATGTGTATGTATGCTTGTAATCGTTAAGGACTGGAGTTTTTCAGGATAAAAAAGGAACAGAATGGAGCTAAGCACAGGCAAAATCCTAGATGAAAACCTGTTTCGGTGTGCTTTCCACCCGACACTGGGAGATTAATTCACCTTTCAGCAGGACAATAGTCTAAAACACAAGGCCAAATCTAAGTTCCTTACCAGGAATCCAGTGAATGTTCCGGAGTGGCCGAGTTAGTTTTGGCAAGACCTGAAAATGGTTGTCTATCAATGATCAACAGCCAATTTGATAGAGCTTGAAGAATTTAAAAGAAAAAATGGTCAAATGTTGCACAATCCATGTGTGGAAAGCTTAGAGGCTTACCCAGGAAGATTCACAGCTGTAATTGCTGCCAAAGGTGCTTCTACAAAGTATTGATTCGGGGCTGTGAATACTTATGTAAATACCAGTTCTGCATTTCATTTTCACAAAATGTGCAAATATTTCTAAATAGGGTTTCACTTAATCATTATGGGGCATTGTATGTGGTAAAATCTATTGAATCCATTTTGAATTCAGGCTGTAACACAACAATGTGGAATGTCAAGGGATATAAATAGTTTCTGAAGGCTCTGCAGTTAGTTCAGCACAGAAATGTAGTAATTATGTTCAATATTTGCCTAATGAAAACTACAACTCCCTTCAGCCCAGCGTTCCACATTTGTTCTTGACTTAATTTCTCGAATTATTTGATTTATTTCTAGAGAAACTGCGCGTTGAGCTCACAAAAAAAGAACTAAATGGAATTCAAGTAATTGAACAGATGTCGGTCAATTAGTTATTTAATAAAACAAATGTTTGATTAATCGCTCACCACTAGTAGGGTTATGGATGAGTTGGGACCTGCCATGTTAAGTCAATCATGATGAATGTAAAAGTCTCCTCTTTTCAAACACACACACCATGGTTAAACCATTAGCAGGTCACGGGGCAGGTCTTAATTGGCAGCATCTGTTCAGTGTAGCTAATTGACCAGCTGTTGCTGTATGTTCTCTGGTTCCTGTGACATCATCAGTAGGAGACTGGCTGCTCTGCTTGCTTGGGGCACCAGCTATACTATTCTCCTGTGACTCTCGCTGACATGATAACCAAGAGGAGGGAAAGTCCTCTAGCTGCTGAGGTTAGCTTGTACACAGGACTATGGTAATTAATAATGATCATGTAGTTACAGAATGCCCTGAGTAAGTGTCCTTTTTCGGTGTGTTGTCGGTTGCTAGCAGAGATGGGGTAAATTCCATTGCAATTCAGGAAGTAAATGGAAAATTCCTAATCCAATTCTCCCCATGGAAAGGCAATGAATTGGTTGAAATAAATGGAACGCAGCCTAACCCAGGTTTCTGTATCCAAATCCCAGATGTGAACCTATGTTGTGTTGTCTTGTCTTTTGAAGACTTTTTCGGATTTGGTCCTGGGCTGGGCTCGGTGGCTGATCCCCTTGTCAGTGGCCATCTCTTGTTACGGAGGACTCAACTCCTCCATCATTGCTATCTCCAGACTGTTCTTTGTTGGCTCCAGGGAGGGCCATTTACCCAACGTCCTCTGCATGATCCATGTCGAGCGCTACACCCCCATCCCAGCACTGCTCTTCAATGTAAGTGAATGACGACTTAAAATGTCATGTCACACAGTGATTGATGGGGAGTGTGATGTTGCATATAGTAGCTTTACAATCCTTTTCTCTGTAGAAATATAGGGTTTATCCTGCTGGTGTGTGTGGGCACTGTCTTTGTCTGGTTTAGGGTGGCATGTCTGCTCTAGGATCAGATTTCTGAAGTGTTCTGTGTCTCCTGCAGGGTGGCATGTCTCTGATTTACCTGTGTGTGAAGGACGTGTTCCAGCTCATCAACTACTTCAGCTTCAACTACTGGCTGTTCATCGGCCTCTCCATCGCCAGCCAGATATACCTCCGGTTCAAGGCTCCCAACATGCCCCGGCCCGTCAAGGTAAGGACCTTATTCACGGTTACTAAATGTCTTAATTCCTGTCAGTTATCTACTTTTCTATCAGTTATTTTGTCAACTGCTCTGAGGAATGTGTGGGAACATGATGGAATGCATAATTCATGTTGAGTTTCCCCCCACTTGCTCTCTCTCTCGCCCTCTTTCTCTCCCTCTCTCCAGCTCTCTCTGTTCTTCCCTATAGTGTACTGCCTATGCAGTGTGTTCCTAGTGGTAGTACCTCTCTACAGTGATACCATCAACTCTCTGGTTGGTATCGGGGTGGCTTTGTCTGGAGCTCCAGTGTACTACATCTGTATCCACCTGCCCCCCTCCTCCAGACCTGCCTTCCTGGGCAGGATGCTCGGTGAGACTGGGCTGAAACAACCTTAAGATGTAATAAATAGAGCTGACATGATTCAACAGGAAAGATTGATTCATGGGGAATAATAGGTAGATTTTGTTTGAAGACAAATACATGGTGGAAAGCTATACATTCATATCATGGTTACCTTGTGATTTTGGAATTGAGCAGCCAAATTTAGATCTACTGTGGTTGGAGGTAGGGCTGTTGCTGTACGGTCACACACGCCGTCATGAAGGCAGTCAAATTCAACATGTCCGTTTAGTCAAGGTAATTAGGCTTCTCCAAGCGTTGATGCTGCTGATGGTAATTAGTAGCCTACCAAACTTGCTAAAACTTCCTGGTACTCAGCACTCTATTGTCCCTCTAATCAATCTGACATCAATGCAAATGTTTTCAAAAATCGAATCAAACACTTCATGTGAGCCCATGTTGCACAACATTTCTATAGGCTATGCAATTATTTGAGAAAACAGTGATGGCTTCTACTTAACAGAGGATCCCATCAGCTCTCTATAGGCTAGGCCTACTATATTTATTTCTCAACTACCCTAATATTTAGCACATTGCTTCGCTTTACAACAGGAGTATAGCTACCTGGCTGGCATGAAAATAAACCACAGAAAAAGCGTCCTCCGTTCGCTATTTAAGTGCATAGATGACATGTCTTTTTTCCCGCTGCCTCGGTTTTGAGACGGGTGCTTGATAATGGCCCATTCTAAATCAAAACAAATTTCACTTATATGTAAAGACAAGATTAAATCAAGAATAGTCTGATGGGTGACAATATTAGCCTATTGTGAATTATCACTTGTGAATGATGCCCAGCACAAGAAACAATGCCTTTTATTTTGCGACCTTTTTAGAATCGTAGTTGCACACACTAAAGTGACCAAATAACTTCTTAAAATTAAGCACATTAATCTGCTTTACAAGGGGTGTAGAGCCTAACTGGTATAGATAAGTATCGTGTGAGTTTCAAGTTTGGGGAAAATAATTTTCACCATAAAAATGCACCTTTTATAATACAAGCATTACATGCATAATAGCATTTGCGGTCACTTTTGATAATGGTGATTTGCAGCTAATGGAACATTTGCGCTTAGCCTACTGCCATGTGCGCATTGCTGCGCTTCTAATGTGAAGAAATAGCATAATAGTTAATGAAAAACTTAAGCTAAACGTTTTGATATTTTGCGTCAGCCATGTTGCGTAAACTTTTTTTGATGCTAGTGGTTGTATTGATTTGGGATCTATCGCATCGCACAACTGTCCCAGACTGTCTGGAATATTTATTTCTCACACAGAATAGGTTGACTTTTGTACTATGGGGGATAGTAGATTGACATAGGCTAGTGCTGTTGGCAAGTTAAATGTGGACAGCTCTTCCAGTATCTTCGATATGCACCTCGGGAATTGGATAAGGACGCACGTCCGGATGTGTCTGTCTTTACTTGTAGTCTGTGGAAGACCCGATCGCGTGATGGAGAGCAATGTGAGTGAGCAGGGGCTTCGGAGCTCGCAGCACTCGGGAGAAGGGCACAACGCAGTACTACGGGCCAAGGGCACAGCCGCCACTGACCGCAGAAGGGCATGCCGCCGTGAAATTCAAGGCATTATCAAGTGCTTGTCAAATTGTGCTTGTCAAATTGTGAAAGAGTGATGTGTGTACAGCCTGCACTAAAAACAAAGCCGAGCTCATGCCTTTTCAAGCAACTTTATTCAAATCATAATTAGTCG
Organism: Salvelinus fontinalis; assembly: GCF_029448725.1. Taxonomy (NCBI): domain Eukaryota; kingdom Metazoa; phylum Chordata; class Actinopteri; order Salmoniformes; family Salmonidae; genus Salvelinus; species Salvelinus fontinalis. Next base: position 15,760,046 of record NC_074686.1, read on the forward strand.
CATCATGAAGCCTTTTACAATGTATAAAAAAATCTAAGCATATAGCCCAACGTTTGTAGAATAACTAAAGTTACATTAATAACTCTAAATGAAGCATATAGGAATACAAGTCAACGGTGTGCTTTAGGACCCAGTGGACTCCTCCCACTTCTAAAATCAAAGTTCCGCTCCTGGGAATACCCATTTCTTTGTTTGCTGCTCAACACAGAATTGCCGCATGTGCGCACTCCTTCGAATAATTTGTTGAAAATATCCTTTCTATTTTATTCAGCTTTGTTCAATTGTATTCTTCATACAGAATTCTAAGCAAGTCTTTTCTGCTAAATGAACTAGTTTGGCATAGCCAGATCAGGACCTAACATAAGGACAACTCAGAGTATGCTATTCTGTTCTTCTGAAATAGACTCAATTTTCTTCATATCATGTTTCTTTAGACCTGTCTAAAATAAATAAAGGATTTATTGTATAAGTTTATTCTATATTACATGGATTTATAAGACCCTTTTAAAATGTAGATGTTCCAAAGGTCTGCATCAGTGGTTTGTAAGGAAGCCAGTAGATACTAAATATGTTTGTTAATTAACAGTCAATAACCACGAGAACGACAGTTGTTTTCTTGACAATCACTGGCTGGTTGGGGGCAATGTAAAAGTTGTAACACTTTGCTCCGGGGAGCTGTGCTTGGATTTGACACTTCCTGGTTCTATTTCCTTTCCCCAGATGCGATCTCCCTAAATACCCAGAAGCTGTGTATGTGCTGTGTGGCCTCACCTGACCTAGACCTGGACAACATCCCTGACGAAAAGCTGGAGTAAGGGATGAAAGGAGGTGTGGTGGGATGGAGGTAGATACTGAGCCAAAGGTGGAAACAGACGGACCACAATCACAGCTACACCTTCTGCGCCAATGATGAACATTTCTTTTAAATTTTTTACCGGGACTTTACTATTAATAATTTGTGACTTGCTTGTCCTATGGGACTGTACAGTGTGTGTGTGTTCAGTGCTGAGGAAAGCCACTTTCTAGTGCTGGTGGACTCTGACAACCACATTCATGCAGCACAATGTAGTTCACTCCAACTGGTTATACCTATGGAGACGATCAACAATGAGAGTTTAACTATTTAACAACGCAAGAAATTCAAATGGAGATTTGAACAGGCCCTACTGACAATTTAGAAGGAGTAGGTTTTCATCAGCAGGCCCTACTGGCCATTTAGGAGGAGTAGGTTTTCATCAGCAGGCCCTACTGACCATTTAGGAGGAGTAGGTTTTCATCAGCAGGCCCTACAGGCCATTTAGGAGGAGTAGGTTTTCATCAGCAGGCCCTACTGACCATTTAGGAGGAGTAGGTTTTCATCAGCAGGCCCTACTGACCATTTAGGAGGAGTAGGTTTTCATCAGCAGGCCCTACTGACCATTTAGGAGGAGTAGGTTTTCATCAGCAGGCCCTACTGACCATTTAGGAGGAGTAGGTTTTCATCAGCAGGCCCTACTGACCATTTAGGAGGAGTAGGTTTTCATCAGCAGGCCCTACTGACCATTTAGGAGGAGTAGGTTTTCATCAGCAGGCCCTACTGACCATTTAGGAGGAGTAGGTTTTCATCAGCAGGCCCTACTGACCATTTAGGAGGAGTAGGTTTTCATCAGCAGGCCCTACTGACCATTTAGGAGGAGTAGGTTTTCATCAGCAGGCCCTACTGACCATTTAGGAGGAGTAGGTTTTCATCAGCAGGCCCTACTGACCATTTAGGAGGAGTAGGTTTTCATCAGCAGGCCCTACTGGCCATTTAGGAGGAGTAGGTTTTCATCAACAGGCCCTACTGAATAAAGCTAGTGGAGATTTTTTTTATATTAAATTAGTTATTTGTTTTGAAAGTTGGAAGCATTAGTCAAAGATGCCCATTCTGGCCCTACTTTACTTGCACTAGGCCAGGTGTGGTGTGTGTGCACAAACAAACTGACTGTCTTTGATTGTTTACTGGTCACTGAAGATTCCTCCAACATAGTGGCTGTCAAGTGACTGACACATGTACTGTATGGAAACTGCCATGGGTTGAGCCGTTATGGCATCAAAGTAATGTTTATTGGTGAATCTGACAGACGGTGAATTTTTATTTTATTTTACCTTTATGTAACTAGGCAAGTCAGTTAAGAACAAATTCTTATTTTCAATGACGGCCTAGGAACAGTGGGTTAACTGCCTTGTTCAGGGGCAGAACGACAGATTTTTACCTTGTCAGCTCGGGGATTCGATCTTGCAACCTTTCGGTTACTAGTCCAACGCTCTAACCTCTAGGCTACCTGCCGCCCCGGAAGAACAAAGTGGTCCATATTCTGTGACCACTTTAATGTCCTTTTTTTGTCTTCTTTATTTCTCTCTACCAAACCAAGCTCAGATATTGTCTCTGACGCTTGCTCGTTCTCATAAGAATAGATTGCCGTTGCTGGTTGTTGCATTTTCTGTTTACTGTGTTATTTCTCACCATTTAATCTGTCAGATGATAGTAATTTAGTTACTGTTGCCGATAGCATCCATGTGAGGCCTAAATTGGGCTATCATTCTATTGGCCTTGCACACCATGGCACACACAGGATATGTTACTGACATTGTTACAGCTCTTACCATGGTTGCCCTATTGATGTCCAGAAAGGAACATGTAGGCCTGTAGGTTGACATTGACTTTTAGCCTATGCCCTTATTACACCAAGATGGCTCTCTAAGACAGCGTTGAAATCACCAGCAGTGACACGTTAATAACACTTACTGAATTTTGTGCTTGATATTAAGATGTCACATTTACTGACATTTAATTTCAAACCATAAGCCTATCTGAAGAATCAAAAGGACAGTTGCTGACGTAGACATGTGGAAAATGTAGAAAGGATATGTTTCCAATAATATACAGAGGACTGGTCTCAATGTTTTTCGTTTTTCTTTTTTGTATAAAAAATATACCCATTTTCTGATATACCCATTAGATGGCGATCCTGTTCATGACATCTCTGCCATTGACGTGCCGTGGTGTCATGCATGTCTTGCTCTCTATTGTTCTTTTGTTATAGACCTAGAAATCCTACAACATGAATTTGGTAGGATTCAATGCCATAAATATGCACATTCATGCAATTTGGATGAACATATGATGCAGCTTGCAGGATTAGAGGAATGCAACATCTCCTTTACAATGCAATTCATTGAGAAGCCAGATCAAATATTACAGCTACTGGCTGAGCCATATTTGATTTCTATGCACCATCTAGTGGTAGTTTTATGAACTTCAGGTTGAGAGCAAGTCAATGTTGTGGATCACTGCACTCAGGCCACGTGCATCCAAAAATTGTTCTGAATGCGCTGTCTCTTATTGGTGTATGCATGTATGTTGTCATTGGAAATTTGCTTTAAAGGGGCAATCAGCAGTTTAAACTATAACAATGTGGCGCAGCGGTCTAAGGCACTGCATCTCAGTGCTAGAGGTGTCACTACAGACACCCTGGTTCGAATCCAGACTGTATCTCAACCGGCCGTGATTGGGAGTCCCATAGGGCAGTGCACAATTGGCCCAGCGCCTTCCGGGTTTGGCCATGTAGGCTGTCATTGTAAATAAGAATTTGTTCTTAACTGACTTGCCTAGTTAAATAAAATGAGTACTCCCCGCCCCTGTTTTGGTAAAAAGCTGAGGGAGAAATATAGCCACTCAAATTCATAGACGCAAGGACTGACCATCCATGATATCAAAGTGATAGTCTTAACCATTTTGAGGCTGTTTGTTTACATTTACTTTGTTTACAAACAGAAAATGTAAGCTTTTTCTCGGTTCTGATGGTGAACGTCAGTTGAACTAAGCTCATCAGGCATTTCAAAGTTATATTCTTCAAGAATCAATGGGTACATATCATTCATTTATAAGTCCAAAGATTGATGTAACAACTGCATATTGACCCTTTTTAATAAGTGATCTAATTCCATCCAAAGCTGTTTACCAGGTCCCTTCACCTGTCAATCAAATCAATTTGTTTGCATTACATGAACTGAATGTGAACCGGAAACATTTCCATGGATGTATGACTGCCATTTGAATGTGTTTCACTTTTTATAGTTCTCAGTGGTCAGGTATACATTTGAAATGTTTATAATTTAGCAGATGCTGTTTCAGAGTGACTGAAATTAGCAATTAGGGTTAAGTGCCTTGCTCAAGGGCACATCAACAGATTTTTCACCTATAAAGCGCACAAACCCAATTTTACATTTGGGAATTATTCTGGCCAGGTTATGGCAGAAACAATGTGGACTGTGGTCGACCCGTCTCACTTGCTTTATCAATGTCACCCTTGGTGATATCACTTTATCTTCGACTGCTGTTGGGTCACTTTCTGCAGTCATTTTTACTCTACATTACTGCATAACTATGGATTCCAAAGTACTGGTGACATTTTAACAAATTAACTCATTAACTTCAATCTGTCTGTCTACTGTCCTAATTCACAGGATGTGTACAGGTATGTGTAAAAATCAAAGGTTTAACTTCATAATGAGCGACTAGGTCCGTCACTATACATTACAGAACAGGCTTTTCTGTTTCAATCTTTAGTAGGAATATTATATTTGGGTGTCTGTACTTGCTGAATAAAGTCTCTCTCACAAGGGAAATCAGTGGTGTGTGTATAGTTTCTCTTGTTCTTCTTGTAAGAGTATTATATGCAGCTTGAGTATGGTTTTCACACACGCCTTTTGTAAATGTGCTTTCTGCCAGACTAAATGTAGGCAATTTATATTGTTGTGCGGCCTTCTATGGCTTTGTTTAGACAGGCAGCCCATTTCGGATATTTTTTCACGAATTGGACTTTTGACCAATCCGATCAGTTTTTCTTTTTTTGCAGTATTGGGCTGCCTGTGTAAACACAGCCCAGGAAGATATATGATGTGGGAGTGTTAGCCTGGTCCCACATCGCTTTGTGCAGTCCTGCCAGCTGCTATAGAACCAGGCTATAGTGGTGTCTTTGACATTGTTTCTCTCATACCAAGAAGAGGATCTTTGTAATGACCTGTTTTGTTTATCTGCAACATCTTTCCAAATGTTAATAAAATGAGGTGCACAGAGGACACATGGGCCTCTACCTCTAATGTTTCTACCACCCATCACTTCATCCTTCAGAACATTTCAGTAAAGTGTTCTTATTCCAAATTCCCCCATGTTGTCATGTTACAGCCTTGACATTAATTTCTATACGGCGGGTTGTGGTCCATTGACGGTCAAGTTCTAGTCTCCTAGTAGTTCCATAATGGTGTTGATGTATACATGTTAAATGTTGTCATTATTCCAGTCTGTCTGCTTTGTTCCATTTTGTATTTGTTTACAGCGCTGCGTATTACAATATACACGCTTTATAGTGCAAAGAGGTATACTTTATAGTTTAGAAAGATTCAGATATGTGAAGTGGAATTAAAATGGAATGAAGACAACTCTGTCATGTTTTAGACTTGAGGCTAAACAGAAACACTAAGGTGTTTTAATATGGAGACCACGTGTACATTTTTGTCATTTAGCAGACGCTTTCATCCAGAGAAACTAGTTAAGTGCCTTGCTCAAGGGTACACCGGCAGATAGTTCAACTAGTCAGCTCAGGGATTTGAACCAGCGACCTTTGAGCATGGTGATATGCTGAACAAAAATATAAATGCAACATGTAAAGTGTTGGTTTCATGAGCTAAAATATAATATTCCAGTCAATTTTCATACGCACAAAAAGCTTATTTCTCTAATTTTGAGCTCAAATTTATTTACTTCCCTGTTTGTGAGCGTTTCTCTTTTGCCAAGATAATCCATCAATGATCATTACACAGGTGCACCTTGTGCTGGGGACAAGAGGCTACTAAAATGTGCAGTATTGTCACAACACAATGCCACCGATGTTTAAGGTAGTGTGGAATTGGCTTGCTGACTACAGGAATGGCAACCAGAGCTGAGGCCAGATGATTGAATGTTAATTTCTCTACCATAAGCCTCCAACATAGTTCTAGAGATTTTGGTAGTACGTCCAACCGGCCTCACAACTGCAGACCACGTGTAACCACGCCAGCCCAGGATCTCCACATCCGAATTCTTCACCTGGGGTGTCTTCTGAGACCAGCCACCCGGACAGCTGATTACTGTGGGTTTGCATCATCGAAGAATTTCTGCACAAACTGTCAGAAACCCTCTCAGTGAAGCTTGTCTGTGTGCTCGTCGTCCTCACCAGAGTCCTGCCCTGGCTGCAGTTCGGCATCATAACCAACTTAAGTGGGCAAATGCTAACCTTCGATGGCAGCTGGCACAATAGAGAAGTGTGCTCTTCATTAATGAATCCCAGTTTCAACTGTACCGGGCAGACGTCGTGTATGATGTCATGTGGGCAAGCAGTTTGCTGATGTCAACATTATGAACAGAGTGCTCCATGGTGGGGTTATGGTATGGGCAGACATAAGCTACGGACAACGTACACAATTGCATTTTATCGATGGCAATTTGTGATACTGTGACGAGATCCTGAGGCTCATTGTTGTGCCATTCATCCACTTCCATCACCTCATGTTTCAGCATGATAATGCACGGCCCCATGTCACAAGGATCTGTAAACAATTCCTGGAAAATGAACCTGTTTCAGTGTGCTTTCCACCTGACACTGGGAGATTAATTCAACTTTCAGCATGACAATAACCTAAAACCAAGGCCAAATATACACTGGAGTTACTTACCAAGAAGACAGTGAATGTTCCTGAGCGGCTAAGTTACAGTTTTGACTTAAATCTACTTCAAGACCTGAAAATGGTTGTCTAGCAATGATCAACAACCAATTTGACAGCGCTTGAAGAATTTGGAATTTAAAAATGGTCAAAAGTTGCACAATCCATGTGTGGAAAGCTCTTAGAGGCTTATCCAGAAAGCTGTAATCACTCTCAAGGGTCCTTCTACAAAGTACTGACTCGGGTGTGAATACTTTTATGTAAATGAGTTACTGTATTTCTTTTTCAATAAATTTGCTAAAATTTCTTTTTCTTTTTCTTTTTTTTCCCACTTTGTCATTATGGGTTATTGTGTGTAGATGGGTGAGAAAAAAATATGTAATCCATTTGAAATCAGGCTTTAACACAAAATGTGAAAAAAGTCAAGGTGTGTGAATAGTTTCTGAGTGCACTGTACTGTACATAACAACAGAGGATTGTCCACTAGAGATCTCTAAGCAAGCACATCATGGATTTGTAGGCAAAATGAATGTCAAGTCATCTGTTGGGATTCAGCCAACTGAAGATGATTTTTGTTTATAAAGTGAGGACAATGCAGTAGGCCCTATATATTATGGCCTTGTGTTGAGTCAGGTAATCTGTGTATGTGACCGTTTCTTGTCCTCACCCCTCCCCTCTGGCCCGGACCGTAGCGGATTATGTTTCAGCAGGGTGTGTACTCCTGTCCTCATCTCAGATGCAGCCCGTTGATAGGTGCTTAGGCCTGGGGAGTGTTTTTGTGTGTGTGTGTCTGTGTGTCCCTGAGCCTTGCGCCCAGCCCAGGGAGTTTGGTTCCACAGACTCATGCATTAAAGATAAAGCTGAGAGAAAGAAGGGGGGGAGAGATGATCCACACCATCAGTGTTCTCACTAGACTCTGGTAGAGCCAGGACTGGCTGTAAACAAACAGACTGACCCAGCCAGTCTGACTTGAGATCCATAGGAACTTCTTATCCTAGCAGATCGCTGTCCAGGGACAGGCCCAGAGCTGGGCCACTACAGCCCAGGGATGAGCTCCTGTCTCGGGGACAAGGCAGATGGTGGATGACTCGTGCTACAGCACACTGCTGGCACCAGGCCATGGAACTGTCTCGGCGGCTGCACTGGATCCGTAACCGGCCCTGGAGGGCTCGGGCCCGCCACAGGGAGTTCAACAGTGAGTAGTGTGTGTGTGCCTTTCTCTGTTTTGCCTATGTCTATGGTCTTTGGGCGAGTTGAGAAAGGCCTTTTGCTGCCTGTTTAATATGCACTGTGTAATGGAGAAGCATGCAAAAGAAGTCATTAGCTAGTCAGTCAGCACATTGAGCGCTGTAGTTAGATATAGTGCTGTGAAGTAGCCTAATTCTAAAAACCATTGCAGTCAGGAATTACATTCAATGTTAATGGGTGTGCCCAGAAGCCTCTTATGGATCAGAGTTCATAGCTTATATATTCTGTCAAGGAGCCTTGTACTAGATATAAACCTATCCATTAGATGTCCTCTGAGTGCTGGAGATGGAGGAATGTTGTGGTGTAGTCTGCTGTCTTACATAATGGAAGCACAGTGAGAGGTCCTCTACATAGGCAACATGGCTGGTGTTCTCTGTTCCTACCTTCCTCTCAGCCCCCCTCAAACTGGACTGTTGTTGGACATGTTTATATGTACTGTTGGCCATCCATGTTGAGTGTGTCTTTATTCTACTCTTTCTCCTTCACATAAATACAAAGAGATACTTTCAGGCTATGTTTATTGTTTACATTCCTGTGTGTATGGCTATATGCATTCATTTGTGTGTTTATATGCTGTTAGAGAAGAGTGTGGAGATGGCAGTGGAACATCTTACATTCAGCCTCTCTGCTGGAGGGAGGAGGTAAAACTGACCTTGAGCCTCTCTGCTGGAGGGGGGATGTAAAACTGACCTTGAGCCTCTCAGCTGGAGGGGGGATGTAGAACTGACCTTGAGCCTCTCTGCTGGAGGGGGGATGTAGAACTGACCTTGAGCCTCTGTGGGGGGAGGAGGTAGAACTGACCTTTAGCCTCTGCTGGAGGGGGGAGGTAGAACTGACCTTGAGCCTCTCTGCTGGAGGGGGGGATGTAGAACTGACCTTGAGCCTCTCTGCTGGAGGGAGGAGGTAGAACTGACCTTGAGCCTCTGTTGGAGGGGGGATGTAGAACTGACCTTGAGCCTCTGTTGGAGGGGGGAGGTAGAACTGACCTTGAGCCTCTCTGCTGGAGGGAGGAGGTAGAACTGACCTTGAGCCTCTCTGCTGGAGGGAGGAGGTAGAACTGACCTTGAGCCTCTCTGCTGGAGGGAGGAGGTAGAACTGACCTTGAGCCTCTCTGCTGGAGGGAGGATGTAGAACTGACCTTGAGCCTCTGTGGAGGGAGGAGGTAGAACTGACCTTTAGCCTCTCTGCTGGAGGGGGGAGGTAGAACTGACCTTGAGCCTCTCTGCTGGAGGGGGGAGCCGAGGAGGTAGAACTGAAGGGGAGTCTGGGATCAGCTCACGCATCAGCTCACACGGCCAGCTGATTGGCTTAGGCTGCTGATTGGTGTGTGCTGTGACTGGGAGTGGAACAGATCCACACAGAGCAGTGATATCTAGGGGGCCACTATGGGGGGGGGGGGGGCGATGCCATGTCAACAACCTCCACCATGGGGGGGACGATGTCATTTCAACAACTTCTACCATGGGGGGCGATGTCATTTCAACAACCTCTACCATGGGGGGGACGATGTCATTTCAACAACCTCTACCATGGGGGGCGATGTCATTTCAACAACCTCTACCATGGGGGGGACGATGTCATTTCAACAACCTCTACCATGGGGGGGCGATGTCATTTCAACAACTTCTACCATGGGGGGGGCGATGTCATTTCAACAACTTCTACTATGGGGGGGCGATGTCATTTCAACAACTTCTACCATGGGGGGGGCGATGTCATTTCAACAACTTCTACCATGGGGGGGCGATGTCATTTCAACAACTTCTACCATGGGGGGGCGATGTCATTTCAACAACTTCTACCATGGGGGGGGGGGGGGGGCGATGCCATGTCAACAACCTCCACCATGGGGTGCGATGCCATGTCAACAACCTCCACCATGGGGGGCGATGCCATGTCAACAACCTCTACCATGGGGGGCGATTGTCTCTTCATCAACCTCTACCATGGGGGGCGATGTCTCTTCAACAACCTCCACCATGGGGGGCGATGCCATGTCAACAACGTCTACCATGGGGGGCGATGCCATGTCAACAACCTCCACCATGGGGGGCGATGCCATGTCAACAACCTCCACCATGGGGGGCGATGCCATGTCAACAACTTCTCCCATGGGGGGCGATGTCACTTCAACAACCTCTACCATGGGGGGCGATGTCACTTCAACAACCTCTACCATGGGGGGCGATGTCACTTCAACAACCTCTACCATGGGGGGCGATGTCTCTTCAACAACCTCTACCATGGGGGGGCGATGTCTCTTCAACAACCTCTACCATGGGGGGGGCGATGTCTCTTCAACAACCTCTACCATGGGGGGCGATGCCATGTCAACAACCTCTCCCATGGGGGGCGATGTCTCTTCAACAACCTCTACCATGGGGGGTGATGCCATGTCAACAACCTCCACCATGGGGGGCGATGCCATGTCAACAACCTCCACCATGGGGGGCGATGCCATGTCAACAACCTCTACCATGGGGGGCGATGCCATGTCAACAACCTCTACCATGGGGGGCGATGCCATGTCAACAACCTCCACCATGGGGGACGATGCCATGTCAACAACCTCTACCATGGGGGGCGATGCCATGTCAACAACCTCTACCATGGGGGGCGATGCCATGTCAACAACCTCCACCATGGGGGGGCGATGCCATGTCAACAACCTCTACCATGGGGGGCGATGTCTCTTCAACAACCTCTACCATGGGGGGCGATGCCATGTCAACAACCTCTACCATGGGGGGCGATGCCATGTCAACAACCTCTACCATGGGGGGGCGATGTCTCTTCAACAACCTCTACCATGGGGGGCGATGTCTCTTCAACAACCTCTACCATGGGGGGCGATGTCTCTTCAACAACCTCTACCATGGGGGGCGATGTCTCTTCAACAACCTCTACCATGGGGGGCGATGTCTCTTCAACAACCTCTACCATGGGTGGCGATGTCTCTTCGACAACCTCTACCATGGGGGGCGATGCCATTTCAACAACCTCTACCATGGGGGGCGATGCCATGTCAACAACCTCTACCATGGGGGGGCGATGCCATGTCAACAACCTCTACCATGGGGGGCGATGCCATGTCAACAACCTCTACCATGGGGGGCGATGCCATGTCAACAACCTCTACCATGGGGGGCGATGCCATGTCAACAACCTCTACCATGGGGGGCGATGTCTCTTCAACAACCTCTACCATGGGGGGCGATGTCTCTTTAACAACCTCTACCATGGGGGGCGATGTCTCTTTAACAACCTCTACCATGGGGGGCGATGCCTCTTTAACAACCTCTACCATGGGGGGCGATGCCATGTCAACAACCTCTACCATGGGGGGCGATGCCATGTCAACAACCTCTACCATGGGGGGCGATGCCATGTCAACAACCTCTACCATGGGGGGCGATGCCATGTCAACAACCTCTACCATGGGGGGCGATGTCTCTTCAACAACCTCCACTTAGAGGCACAAGGTTGCGGCACGTGCTCTGCTCTGGATAGAAGCTACTCTCAGAAAGGTCTAGGATCAGTTTACCTACCCCATATCCTAATATTAAAGCCACAATCAATGGTAATTTAAGCTAAAATTATGTAACATTGATTCTTGAATAATAAACCTTGTAAATGCTCTATGAGCTTCATACAGCTGACAGTAAGTGTTTGTACCAGGTTAGTCAGTGAAAATCATTATGCAAGCAGACCCCTCGATGAAACAAATATCATCTTGAAGCTGAAGGCCGTTGGACTGAGACTCGCTGTCAGCGTCAGTTGACCAGCAGTGCTAGTTGATCAGACTTTTATTGCGTGGGGGAGATCTGTGAAAGTTTAGTTAAAATTGTATAAGGTCAAGCAGTGAAGAGTATGGGTTCCACCACCAAATGTGGTTGCAAATGTAAAGGACGTCTTACCGCTTGCTTAGCGAGTACTATTTCCTTCCTCTTCAGCTCACACCGAGGTTCCAAACCCAAGACCTTCGACTTGCTAGCACACGTGCCTGGCCTCCTACAGCACACGTGCCTGGCCTCCTACAGCACACGTGACTGCCCTCCTACAGCACACGTGACTGCCCTCCTACAGCACACGTGACTGCCCTCCTACAGCACACGTGCCTGGCCTCCTACAGCACACGTGCCTGGCCTCCTACAGCACACGTGCCTGGCCTCCTACAGCACACGTGCCTGGCCTCCTACAGCACACGTGCCTGGCCTCCTACAGCACACGTGCCTGGCCTCCTACAGCACACGTGCCTGGCCTCCTACAGCACACGTGACTGCCCTCCTACAGCACACGTGACTGCCCTCCTACAGCACACGTGACTGCCCTCCTACAGCACACGTGCCTGGCCTCCTACAGCACACGTGCCTGGCCTCCTACAGCACACGTGCCTGGCCTCCTACAGCACACGTGACTGCCCTCCTGCAGCACACGTGACTGCCCTCCTGCAGCACACGTGACTGCCCTCCTGCAGCACACGTGACTGCCCTCCTGCAGCACACGTGACTGCCCTCCTGCAGCACACGTGACTGCCCTCCTACAGCACACGTGACTGCCCTCCTACAGCGTCTTTCCAGTGGGCGCCACGGACACTTCAGCCTGAAGAGTTTCACACATCCCCATGTGCCAGACCAAGTAGGACTGCTGTACCCTGATTACCTGGGCTGGGGAAGATCCTGGAGTTGGAGCATTTGAGCTTTATACAAGACTGATACATTTTATCGACCACAGATTCACTCTCGAACAATAAACCATTTCCAAGTTGCTGACCCGTCCAGAAAAGGGTGCGCTCTGATTAGTTTCTGTACTGTAGTGTTTCTATGTCTCCTGAGTGTCTCCTGCTTATTGAGCAGCATTGTTTGAAGAGCTTGCTCCCCTCAGCAGTATTTGTGTGTGTCTGTGAGACGGCCCCTCTGTGCGGCGGCCTCTCTGTGCGGCGGCCTCTCTGTGCGGCGGCCTCTCTGTGCGACGGCCTCTCTGTGCGACGGCCCCTCTGTGCGACGGCCCCTCTGTGCGACGGCCCCTCTGTGCGGCGGCCCCTCTGTGCGACGGCCTCTCTGTGCGGCGACCTCTCTGTGCGGCGGCCTCTCTGTGCGACGGCCCCTCTGTGAGACGGCCCCTCTGTGCGACGGCCCCTCTGTGCGATGACCCACAGTAATTGACCACTGTGTCTCTACTGCTGGCTCTACTGCTGGCTCTATTGCTGTTTCTTCTGTCTTCTGCTGTTATTTTCTGCTGTCTCTACTGTTTACTGATGCTATACTGCTGTCTCTACTGTCTACAGCTGTCTCTACTGTCTACTGGTGGCTCTACTGGTGGCTCTACTGTCTAATGATGTCTCTAATGATGTCTCTAATGATGTCTCTAATGATGTCTCTAATGATGTCTCTAATGCTGTCTCCACTGCTGTCTCCACTGCTGTCTCTACTGTCTAATGATGTCTCTAATGCTGTCTCCACTGCTGTCTACTGTCAAGTGCTGTCTCTACGTCTACTGCTGTCTCTACGTCTACTGCTGTCTCTACGTCTACTGCTGTCTCTACCGCTGTCTCTACCGCTGTCTCTACCGCTGTCTCTACCGCTGTCTCTACCGCTGTCTCATCCGCTGTCTCTACCTCAGTCTACTGCTGTCTCCACTGCTGTCTCTACTGTCTAATGATGTCTCTAATGCTGTCTCATCCGCTGTCTCTACCTCAGTCTACTGCTGTCTCCACTGCTGTCTCTACTGTCTAATGATGTCTCTAATGCTGTCTCTACTGTCTAATGATGTCTCTAATGCTGTCTCCACTGCTGTCTCTACTGTCAACTGCTGTCTCTACGTCTACTACTGTCTCTACCGCTGTCTCATCCGCTGTCTCTACCTCAGTCTACTGCTGTCTCCACTGCTGTCTCTACTGTCGAATGATGTCTAATGCTGTCTCCACTGCTGTCTCTACTGTCAACTGCTGTCTCTACGTCTACCGCTGTCTCTACCGCTGTCTCATCCGCTGTCTCTACCTCAGTCTACTGCTGTCTCTACTGCTGTCTCTACTGCCTACTGGTATCTTTACTGATGTGCCTATTGCTGGCTCTACTGCTGGCTCTACTGCTGTCTCTACTGCTGTCTCTACTGCTGTCTCCATTGCTGTCTCCATTGCTGTCTCCATTGCTGTCTCCATTGCTGTCTCCATTGCTGTCTCCATTGCTGTCTCCATTGCTGTCTCCATTGCTGTCTCTACTGCTGTCTCCATTGCTGTCTCCATTGCTGTCTCCATTGCTGTCTCCATTGCTGTCTCCATTGCTGTCTCTACTGCTGTCTCTACTGCTGTCTCTACTGCTGTCTCTACTGCTGTCTCTACTGCTGTCTCCATTGCGGTCTGCTGCTGTCTCTACTAATGGCTCTACTGTTTACTGCTGTCTCTACTGCTGTGTCTATTGCTACATCTACTACTGTCTCTATTGCTATCTCTACTGTTGTCCACTGCTGTCTCCACTGCTGTCTCCACTGCTGTCTCCACTGCTGTCTCCACTGCTGTCTCTACTGCTGTCTCTACTGCTGGCTCCACTGCTGGCTCTTCTGTTTACTGCTGTCTCTACCGCTGGCTCTACCACTCTCTACTGCTGTCTGTTGGCTCTACTGCTGTCTCCACTGCGGTCTGCTGCTGGCTCTGCTGATGGCTCTACTGTCTACTGCAGTCTCTACTGTCTAATGCTATCTCTACCTCTGTCTCTACCGCTGTCTGTCTACTGTTGCCTCACCTGCTGTCTCTACTGTTGTCTGCTGTCTCTACTGCTGTCTCTATTGCTATATCTACTGCTGTCTACTACTGTCTACTGCTGTCTCTACTGCTGTCTCTACTGCTGTCTCTACTGCTGTCTCTACTGCTGTCTCTACTGCTGTCTCTTGCTGTCTCTACTGCTGTCTCTACTGCTGTCTCTACTGCTGTCTCTACTGCTGTCTCTACTGCTGTCTCTACTGCTGTCTCTACTGCTGTCTGCTGTCTCTATTGCTATATCTACTGCTGTCTACTACTGTCTACTGCTGTCTCTACTCTCTACTGCTGTCTCTACTCTCTACTGCTGTCTCTACTGCTGTCTCTACTGCTGTCTCTACTGCTGTCTCTACTGCTGTCTCTACTGCTGTCTCCATTGCGGTCTGCTGCTGTCTCTACCGCTGTCTCTACTGTTGTCTCTACTGTATAATGCTGTATCTATCGTTGTCTCTACTGTTGTCTCTACTGTATAATGCTGTATCTATCGTTGTCTCTACTGTATAATGCTGTATCTATTGTTGTCTCTACTGTATAATGCTGTCTCTACCACTGTCTCTATTGCTAGTTCTACTCCTGCTACCTTGAATTGACTACTACTGTGAGTCTTTATCTTTAAAACGGTGTATTAAATTAAAGCATAAAAAGAAACAGGGTGATTCAGATTACAATTACTGTATGTCATTAATTTAGTGAGTTTAGATGTTACAGCTTGTTTGAACTAAACAGAGTAAGACTTGAGGGTAGTGTTTTCCAAAACACTAGGACATCAAGTGTGAACACAACACAGGGTTGTTCAAATAGCTCTTCTCTTTCCTCCAGCAGGCAGCAGTATTACTGTAAGTGGAAAGTCAGAGGCATGCCTGCCAAACACATATTCAGAGTACAGAATATTAACGTACTACATCAGATGGTATCGGAGTGTATAGCAACCTTAGAGAGCCTTTGTGTCTGCAGCTGGGACGAGAGCTCTTTGTAGTTTGGTTAAAAGGATCATCTCTTAAAATTGAATCCCCACCCCTACTCATATTAAAAATAAATAGTTTGAAACACCCCGTGGTGCGGGAGGGTGTGAGGCCCGATCTTTACCCTCCCCACCATACATACACACAAAAGGCCACAGGCTGTGGGGCATATTTAATTTCAAAGCTCTCTTTCATCTTGGTGGTGTACTGCAGTGCTGTTCATACTGCTGACTAATTTACAGACATGTTGGAAATATATTTTTACCAGCAAGACAAAGCCATCGGGAGAAGAGGAGAGTAAGAGTGTGGTTGGGGGGGGATTATAAAATCCATGTACACAAACAAGTGTGCGGTTAAAATTTGCAAAAAACATACACATTTCTTTCCACAGGGCCATTGGGTGAGAAAGGGATGCAGCTTAATCCCCACCCTCTTCAACATATATATCCACGAATTGGCGAGGGCACTAGAACAGTCTGTAGCAGCCGGCCTCACCCTACTAGAATCTGAAGTCAAATGTCTACTGTTTCCTGATGATCTGGTGCTTCTGTCACCAACCCAGCTCCCGAGTGGCACAGCAGTCTAAGGCACTGCATCTCAGTGCTAGAGGCGTCACTACAGACACCCTGGTTCAAATCCAGGCTTTATCACAACCGGCCGTGATTGGGAGTCTCATAGGGCGGCGCACAATTGGCCCAGCGTCGTCCCCGTTTGGCCGGTGTAGGCCGTCATTGTAAATAAGAATTTGTTCTTAACTGACTTACCTAGTTAAATAAAGGTGCAATATAAAATAAAAACCAATGGGGGCCTAAAGCAGCCCCTTGATCTTCTGCACAGATTCTGCCAGACCTGGGCCCTGACAGTAAATCTCAGTAAGACAAAAATAATGGTGGTTCAAAAAAGGTCCAGTTCTCAGGACCACAAATACAAATTCCATCTAGACACTGTTGGCCTAGAACACACAAAAAACTATACATACCTTGGCCTAAACATCAGCGCCACAGGTAACTTCCACAAAGCTGTGAACAATCTGAGATACAAGGCAAGAAGGGCCATCAAAAGGAAAATAAAATTTGACATACCAATTAGGATCTGGTTAAAAATACTTTAATCAGTTATAGAACCCATTTCCCTTTATGGTTGTGAGGTCTGGGGTCCGCTCACCAACCAAGAATTCACAAAATGGGACAAACACCAAATTAAGAGACTGCATGCAGAATTCTGCAAAAATGTCCTCTGTGTATAACATTAAACTCCAAATAATGCATGCAGAGCAAAATTACACCGATACCCTCTTATCAAAATACATAAAAGATCCGTAAAATTCTACAACCACCTAAAAGGAAGCGATTCCCAATCCTGCCATAACAAAGCCATCACCTACAGAGAAATGAACCTGGAGAAGACTCCCCTAAGCAAGCTGGTCCTTGGGCTCTGTTCACAAACAGACCCCACGGAGCCACAGGAGAGCAACACAATTGGACCCAACCAAATCATGAGAAAACAAAAAGATAATTACTTGACACATTGGAAATAATTGACCCAAAAAAAAAGCAGACTAGAATGCTTTTTGGCCCTAAGAGAGTACACAGTGGCAGAATACCTGACCACTGTGACTGACCCAAACGTAAGGAAATCTTTGACTATGTACAGACTCAGTGAGCATAGCCTTGCTATTGAGAAAGGCCACCATAGGCAGAACTGGCTCTCAAGAGAAGACAGGCTATATACAGACTGCCCACAAAATGAGATGGAAACTGAGCTGCCCTTCCTAACCTCCTGACAAATGTATGACTATAGAGACACAAACTCCCATATCTATTGGGTGAAATACCACAATGTGCAATCACAGCAGCAAGATTTGTGACCTGTTGCAAGAAGAAAAGGGCAACCAGTTAAGAACAAACATAATTGTAAATAAACACAGCAAAAAAAGAAACATCTTCTCACTGTCAACTGCGTTTATTTTCAGCAAACTTAACATGTGTAAATATTTGTATGAACATAAGATTCAACAACTGAGACATAAATTGAACAAGTTCCACAGACATGTGACTAACAGAAATGGAATAATGTGTCCCTGAACAAAGGGGGGTCAAAAGCAAAAGTAACAGTCAGTATCTGGTGTGGCCACCAGCAGCATTAAGTACTGCAGTGCATCTCCTCATGGACTGCACCAGATTTGCCAGGTCTTGCTGTGAGATGTTACCCCACTCTTCCACCAAGGCACCTGCAAGTTCTCTGATATTTCTAGGGGGAATGGCCCTAGCCCTCACCCTCCGATCCAACAGGTTCCAGACATGCTCAATGGGATTGAGATCTGGGCTCTTCGCTGGCCATGGCAGAACACTGACATTCCTGTCTTGCAGGAAATCTTGCACAGAACAAGCAGTATGGCTGGTGGCATTGTCATGCTGGAGGGTCATGTCAGGATGAGCCTGCAGGAAGGGTAACACTGTGTAACGCACAGTGTTGAGATTGCCTGCAATGACAACAAAGTCAGTGACACACCGCCCCAGACCATGATGGACCCTCCACCATTAAATCGATCCCGCTCCAGAGTACAAGCCTCGGTGTAACGCTCATTCCTTCGACAATAAACGCGAATCCGACCATCACCCCTGGTGAGACAAAATCCCGAATCGTCATTGAATAGCACTTTTTGCCAGTCCTGTCTGGTTCAGTGACGGTGGGTTTGTGCCCATAGGTGACATTGTTGCCGGTGATGTCTGGTGAGGACCTGCCTTACAACAGGCCTACAAGCCCTCAGTCCAGGCTCTCTCAGTCTATTGCGGACAGTCTGAGCACTGATGGAGGGATTGTGCATTTCTGGTGTAACTCGGGCAGTTGTTGTTGACATGCTGTACCTGTCCCGCAGGTGTGATGTTCGGATGTACCGATCCTGTGCAGGTGTTGTTACACGTGGTCTGCCACTGCTAGGACGAAAAGCTGTCCGCCCTGTCTCCCTGTAGCACTGTCTTAGGCGTCTCACAGAACGGACATTGCAATTTATTGCCCTGGCCACATCTGCAGTCCTCATGCCTCCTTGCAGCATGCCTAAGGCACGTTCACGCAGATGAGCAGGGACCCTGGGCATCTTTCTTTTGGTGTTTTTCAGAGTCAGTAGAAAGGACTCTTTAGTGTCCTAAGTTTTCATAACTGTGACCTTAATTGCCTACCGCCTGTTAGCTGTTAGTGTCTAAACGACTGTTCCACAGGTGCATGTTCATGAATTGTTTATGGTTCATTGAACAAGCATGGGAAACAGTGTTTAAACCCTTAACAATGAAGATCTGTGAAGTTATTTGGATTTTTACGAATTATCGTTGAAAGACAGGGTTCTGAAAAGGGACGTTTCTTTTTTTGCTGAGTTTATAACCTATATTTATGTTTATTTGTTTTCCCTTTTGTGCTTTAACTATTTGCACATCATTACAACACTATATACACTGCTCAAAAAAATAAATGGAACACTTAAACAACACAATGTAACTCCAAGTCAATCACACTTCTGTGAAATCAAACTGTCCACTTAGGAAGCAACACTGATTGACAATAAATTGCACATGCTGTTGTGCAAATGGAATAGACAACAGGTGGAAATTATAGGCAATTAGCAAGACACCCCCAATAAAGGAGTGGTTCTGCAGGTGGTGACCACAGACCACTTCTCAGTTCCTATGCTTCCTGGCTGATGTTTTGGTCACTTTTGAATGCTGGCGGTGCTTTCACTCTAGTGGTAGCATGAGACGGAGTCTACAACCCACACAAGTGGCTCAGGTAGTGCAGCTCATCCAGGATGACACATCAATGCGAGCTGTGGCAAGAAGGTTTGCTGTGTCTGTCAGCGTAGTGTCCAGAGCATGGAGGCGCTACCAGGAGACAGGCCAGTACATCAGGAGACGTGAAGGAGGCCGTAGGAGGGCAACAACCCAGCAACAGGACCGCTACCTCCGCCTTTGAGCAGGAGGAGCACTGCCAGAGCCCTGCAAAATGACCTCCAGCAGGCCACAAATGTGCATGTGTCTGCTCAAACTGTCAGAAACAGACTCTATGAGGGCCCGACGTCCACAGGTGGGGGTTGTGCTTACAGCCCAACACCGTGCAGGACGTTTGGCATTTGCCAGAGAACACCAAGATTAGCAAATTCGCCACTGGCGCCCCGTGCTCTTCACAGATGAAAGCAGGTTCACACTGAGCACGTGACAGAGTCTGGAGACGCCGTGGAGAACGTTCTGCTGCCTGCAACATCCTCCAGCATGACCGGTTTGGTGGTGGGTCAGTCATGGTGTGGGGTGGCATTTCTTTGGGGGGCCGCACAGCCCTCCATGTGCTCGCCAGAGGTAGCCTGACTGCCATTAGGTACCGAGATGAGATCCTCGACCCCTTGTGAGACCATATGCTGGTGCGGTTGGCCCTGGGTTCCTCCTAATGCAAGACAATGCTAGACCTCATGTGGCTGGAGTGTGTCAGCAGTTCCTGCAAGAGGAAGGCATTGATGCTATGTACTGGCCCGCCCGTTCCCCAGACCTGAATCCAATTGAGCACATCTGGGACATCATGTCTCGCTCCATCCACCAACGCCACGTTGCACCACAGACTGTCCAGGAGTTGGTGGATGCTTTAGTCCAGGTCTGGGAGGAGATCCCTCAGGAGACCATCCGCCACCTCATCAGGAGCATGCCCAGGCGTTGTAGGGAGGTCATACAGGCACGTGGAGGCCACACACACTACTGAGCCTCATTTTGACTTGTTTTAAGGACATTACATCAAAGTTGGATCAGCCTGTAGTGTGGTTTTCCACTTTAATTGTGTGTGTGACTCCAAATCCAGACCTCCATGGGTTGATAAATTTGATTTCCATTGATAACTTTGGTGTGATTT
Organism: Salvelinus fontinalis; assembly: GCF_029448725.1. Taxonomy (NCBI): domain Eukaryota; kingdom Metazoa; phylum Chordata; class Actinopteri; order Salmoniformes; family Salmonidae; genus Salvelinus; species Salvelinus fontinalis. The sequence goes on from NC_074686.1 coordinate 15,780,617, forward strand.
TGTTGTCAGCACATTCAACTATGTAAAGAAAAAAGTATTTAATAAGAATATTTCATTCATTCAGATCTAGGATGTGTTATTTTAGTGTTCCCTTTATTTTTTTGAGCAATGTATATATATACATAATAAAACATTTGAAACGTCTTAATTCTTTTGGAACTTTTGTAAGTGTGATGTTTACTGCTCATTTTTTTCTAACTTTTGTTTATCTATTTCACTTGCTTTGGCAATGTAAACACATGTTTCCCATGCCAATGAATCCCATTGAATTGATAGGAGGGTGGGAGAGAGAGAGGGACGGGGAGAGAGGGAGGGAGAGAGAGAGGCGTCTTGTCTGATTCCAAATAGAAGCAATAGGAGGGATGCCCTGAACTCTAGATAAGCACTCTGATACTCCAACAGCCATTGTTTCCAGAAAAAATATGTGCTTTTTAGCCGGTTCCTTGTCAAATACATTTAAAGCTTCAACAATGAAATATCAATTTCCTTTTAAGCCCCCAATTCAAAGTGAACGTATGAAGATAAAGGCAGATTGTCGATTGTTCTCAAAGAGAGGGCTTTGTGTGATTTGAAGGCCCTCCAGCAAAGATCCTTGGACATCCCCCTAGATGCCTGACTGAAAACTGTGGTGATTTGTAGTGTGTATTTATTAGCACATGAACACGATGTGTGTGTGTCTCCTTGAGTATAGACCCCTTCATCGATTGATTAGACTTGAATTAGGACTGTTTGACAACTAGATTACCTGTATTGTTATTATTTTTTAGTTTGTAATTTTACCCCCTTTTTCTCCCCAATTTCGTGATGTCCAATTACGATCTTGTCTCATCGCTGTAACGGGCCAGGGAGAGGCAAATTTGTTGTGGATAACATTAGTTAGGCTAGCTAGGTGGCTAACGTTAGCTAGGTTAGGTAACATGCTAGCTAAGTAGTTAAAGGGTTAAGGTTAGGAGTTAGGTTAAAGGATTAGGGGAAGGAGAAGGGTTAGCTAACATGCTAAGTAGTTGCAAAGTAGCTAAAAAGTAGTAAGTAGTTGTAAAGTTGCTAATTAGCTCAAATGCTAAAGTTGTCGAACACAACCTGAGGGTTCTTTGCTAAAGTTGTCCGTGATGAGATTCAAATACCTCCTCCTATAATTTCTGTCCCAATTAACGTACTGTCTTTATCTGTAATGAAATTCACTGTGTACAAAATCGTGTACTGCACATGAAAAAATAAACTTGTCTATTTCACAATAATCTGTGATACTGGGTTGGGAATGCATAGGCTTCAATAAGGACACGATTAGGAGCTGCTTTCCTTTAACAACACACTTCCCTGAGTGGCTCTATCCTATTCTTAGTCCTCTGGAGAGACATGTCGGCTGGTGTAATCAGTAAACCCTCCTTCCTTACCCAGTCAGTCCAGGCAGGAGTTCCTGCTTAATTATTATTAGAGCTCTGAGGAGTCCCCAGAGGATACATACAACATCATGAATACACACCAGACAACAAAGGATCAAAACAGACAGGGCCTTGGTTTTGGACGCATCACGTTGTGTAGCTGTGGTTACCATGGTTCATTGAAAGGCAACCCCTATGTTGTGGGTTTAATGCCCTCAATAGCTACTGTCAATATACAGCTATATATAATAGTAATAATTATACATTTATTTTATATACCACTTTTCATTACAAACAGAATATCAAAATCTCTTTAAAAAAAACAAACACAAAAACCTATGTCAGATTCTTGTTACTTGTAAGTTGCTGTGGATAACATGACTGCTAATTGATCATATGTTATTGTCTGGTTGAACTATGGGTGTGGTTGAGAACGGCATTCATATTGGTGTTAGGGTAGTGTTACTCAAGATGCCCTGTTCACTTGTGGTGTTTTCAAGTACTTTTTAATGTACTTGTGTTTTTGGTTTTCATTTGAAATGAAAGGTGTAGACCGCCCTCTCTTCAGCTCGTTTCTCTAATTCATCTCTGAGAATGAATGTCTGTTACTTCCAGAAAGGGAAGTTTCGCAAGAGGAAGCTTGCACAATTTTTTTATTTAACAGTGGTCTATGTGGAAATTGAAAGTAGTGTTGCTTGGTTTCTGTTCCTCCAGTCAGATGAAATCCATTCTTAGTTCTGACTGACACACCTAGAGGTTTTTGCAACACAGCACCCGGCCGGGCTTTGATCCATTTGCAGTGAATAAAATACTATTAGTCCGCAGCGCCATAAACAGTACCAGTAGTAATCATATTAAGTACAATTTAAAACCCAGCTCATATCCTGAATTGCTTATTGGTATTGTGTGTGTGTGTAAGGGGGGGGGGGGGGTCTCAGATGAGTTGTGTGTTGCCTCTCCTTCCTCTCCATCCGTCCCTCTTTCCATCCCTCTCTCTACTCCCCGTGTTAGTGCCTTAACCTGATTGGTAATGGCTTTTACAGGCAGAATCTCTTCCCACACCATGGCAACACGCCTTCCAAGCGTTCAGCAGGAGTCAGTTGCTCAACACCATAGAGAAGATTATATTACTGATTATCGTGAATCATCCATCCATCTTTCTTTCTTTCTCTCTTTCTCTTTCTCGCTCTCAATCTCTCTCTCCTTCTCGCTCTCTCCTCTCTCTCTCTCACACACACACACAACCATGTCTTCTCTCTCTTGTACAGATCTCTCCCATGTTTAGTCGCTCTCATTCTCATGTTTTCTCTTCATCTGTTTTTCTCTTTTCTCCATTATTCTCTCTCCATCACAATGTGTTTCTCTCTCCGAAAGAAAGAAATCAAAGTATTGTGCCTTTGTAGGGCATACAGTATGTAATAGCTGGCATACAGAAGTAAATCCTGGCCTCCCTTTCTGCTGTTATTTCTCAGAATAATGTCACAAGCCAGAGCCATTATGAAATGTGTTTGTGGGCCGCTCACACACAAAGCCTCTATTTCAACAGGAAAAGAACAGTACTTTCAGTTCTACAGACATCCACTTTCTTTGTATTGTCACTTTCTATTGTCACTTCTATTGTGCCTTTGCTTCGACCTTATGTTTAACCTTGTGTGCCAGTCAGTCTTCAGACTGTTTAGCCGTGTGTGCCAGTCAGTCTTCAGACTGTTTAGCCTTGTGTGCCAGTCAGACTTCAGACTGTTTAGCCTTGTGTGCCAGTCAGACTTCAGACTGTTTAGCCTTGTGTGCCAGTCAGTCTTCAGACTGTTTAGCCTTGTGTGCCAGTCAGTCTTCAGACTGTTTAGCCTTGTGTGCCAGTCAGTCTTCAGACTGTTTAGCCTTGTGTGCCAGTCAGACTTCGGACTGTTTAGCCTTGTGTGCCAGTCAGACTTCGGACTGTTTAGCCTTGTGTGCCAGTCAGACTTCGGACTGTTTAGCCTTGTGTGCCAGTCAGTCTTCAGACTGTTTAGCCTTGTGTGCCAGTCAGACTTCGGACTGTTTAGCCTTGTGTGCCAGTCAGTCTTCAGACTGTTTAGCCTTGTGTGCCAGTCAGTCTTCAGACTGTTTAGCCTTGTGTGCCAGTCAGACTTCGGACTGTTTAGCCTTGTGTGCCAGTCAGTCTTCAGACTGTTTAGCCTTGTGTGCCAGTCAGACTTCAGACTGAAAGTGAGAATACGCTGTATACAGACACATATGATCTCTGATTTCTCTGTTGGTCATTGCATGATATATTTCCAGGAAGGTGATCTATGTTTACTTTCTCATCAGTGATGTAGTGGGGGGGTACATGCAGGTAAACACAGTTTAACCCCTTTTTTGCCCAACAGTCTACACATCTTTTGCAAAGAAATGCATTGAATAGAATAGGAATGGTTACTTTCTTCTCCGTGACCGGCGATCAGAATTTACCCAATTATTTTTTATTTTTTTAACCATGCATCACTGTTCCTGTGATGTAATAATATCATACCCTTTTGTTGCTGCTGCTGTTATGAAGTCGTGCTGAATGCTGTCGGATGATAGGTACTCGTTGTTTCTCTTTGTGTGTTCAAACATGAGTCATGGATATATAAAGCCTCAACATAACCCTGCTCTCTTCCTGGATAAATCAAATCAAAACAACAGATCTGTTCTATCCTCAGAGGTTTACTGCATGGACTTGTTGTTGTCTTGTTGCCTAGGTAAACAAGCACAACGATTAGTCAGACAGTGTAGTCGTCAAGCAGCTTGACCTCATTTGTATTGTAATACATTAATGGTAATAGATGATAGATGGATCTGGGTCAATTTGATTTGACATTCATTGCGTGACATTCATTGCGTATCATTATGTGCTACTGTAATATGTATTACAATCCATTCAGCTTTAGGCCAGAGCATGTCGTAATGGAGCAATATAACATCCACTTTCATTCCCCTTTTAAAGCGCCTTCAATACCTGATTGGCTCATGTCAGTGTGAGTGAAGGATGTCAGCTCTTGTTATCTATAGTGTGTTCTCTCTGTGATGGCTGCTTTGGAGCACTTCTCACTGAGCCACATGGTTTTCATGGCAAGGCAGGATGTGGCTCTGTTGAGAGGATGCCCTCAGACTGGTGCCAAGCTGTCAAGACTCGCTTACACACACACACACACACACACACACACACACACACACACACACACACACACACACACACACACACACTGACTGGTGACAGGCTGGCAGTGGTGAATGGATGTAGGGGTGAGATGTGGCTCTGTTGAGAGGATGCCCTCAGACTAGTGCCAAGCTGGCAAGGCTGATGCTTACACACGCACACACACACACACACACACACACTGACTGGTGAAAGGCTGGCAGTAGTGAATGGTTGTAGGGGTGAGACCCACATTCTCATGCTGATGAACCCGGAAAAGAGCCTCTTGTCTCAGTCTGGAACACCATGTGAGAACCTTTCTCCTCCCAGAGACTCCATGTGAGAACCTTTCTTCTCTCAGAGACACCATGTGAGAACCTATCTCCTCTCAGAGACTCCATGTGAGAACCTCTCTCCTCTCAGAGAAACCATGTGAGAACCTCTCTCCTCTCAGAGACTCCATGTGAGAACCTCTCTCCTCTCAGAGACTCCATGTGAGAACCTCTCTCCTCTCAGAGACTCCATGTGAGAACCTCTCTCCTCTCAGAGAAACCATGTGAGAACCTCTCTCCTCTCAGAGAAACCATGTGAGAACCTCTCTCCTCTCAGAGAAACCATGTGAGAACCTCTCTCCTCTCAGAGACTCCATGTGAGAACCTCTCTCCTCTCAGAGACTCCATGTGAGAACCTCTCTCCTCTCAGAGACTCCATGTGAGAACCTCTCTCCTCTCAGAGACTCCATGTGAGAACCTCTCTCCTCTCAGAGAAACCATGTGAGAACCTCTCTTCTCTCAGAGACTCCATGTGAGAACCTCTCTCCTCTCAGAGACACCATGTGAGAACCTCTCTCCTCCGAGACTCCATGTGAGAACCTCTCTTCTCTCAGAGACACCATGTGAGAACCTCTCTTCTCCCAGAGACACCCTGTGAGAACCTCTCTTCTCTCAGAGACTCCATGTGAGAACCTCTCTCCTCTCAGAGACTCCATGTGAGAACCTCTCTCCTCTCAGAGAAACCATGTGAGAACCTCTCTTCTCTCAGAGACTCCATGTGAGAACCTCTCTCCTCTCAGGGACACCATGTGAGAACGTACAGTTATGAATATAACTACTATTCCCTGAAGGAGGGAATATGGTTTAACATACTATGGGGAGTCAACAACCAATCATATTCACCTGAAGCTAACTAAAATCACACTCAGCAGGCCAATGGATGCCGAGCCCGCCCTCAGAATCCCCACCTTCCTGGCTATAACACCGGAGCTCGCATCCATTTCCTTAATTCAGTACCGCTCCTCAGTGAGCCCAAACGCCCTGACGGTGTGGGGCAAAAATATGTTATACCTCGTTCCCCCCTTCAGGGAACAGTAGTTATATTCATAACTGTACGTTCCCTTTCAGTCGGTCACTCGGGGACATACAATCACGCCCCAAACCGGCTCAGAGGGTACCAGACTAGGAAGCCCAAGGCAGCCCAAGTTCTACCGGCTCCAAAAAGGGGTTACAGAAGCGATCTTTTTCCCTAATACTTACCCGAGAAGCCTGAACTGTCAGAGCCTCATGAGGCTTGAACCGTCATAACCCCATATAGGGAACCAGACCCTGCTGCAACTTGGCTATGCTCACTGACACTCTGGCACTACAGCCCAAGTCTGTAGACCATACGGTTCCAAAAACAATACTTCCCTTGTGAACATAATGTCAGAACAGCAAGTCCAAAACAACAGAACACCTGCCGTGACTTGGTAAAGAGCACGTGCGCTGCATAGCATCGACCAGAGTTTTTGGACCACGTCACTGTGAGGCTCAAACCCACAGGGAAACTCTGGTAACCCGGACAAAAATGCTGCCTAACATCAACCACAGCGGCCCAAGTCCAAAAAGGCTCACACGAGACCTGAGGAGTCTGGAATGCCAGAACTCACACAAAGAACCGCAAGTCCAAAACAACAGGGCACCTGCTGTGACTTGATAATGCGCATTTGCACACCGCCTCATCGACGAACCACGCCTCAAACACACAGGGAAACTGTGGTAACCCGGATAAATGCACAATCTGCACGCTGCCTGACAACAAGGCAGCCCAAGACTCAATCCCACAGGGGAACTGTGGTAACCTGGATAAATGCACAATCTGCACGCTGCCTGACAAGGCAGCCCAAGGCTCAATCCCACAGGGGAACTGAGGTAACCTGGATAAATGCACAATCTGCACGCTGCCTGACAACAAGGCAGCCCAAGACTCAATCCCACAGGGGAACTGTGGTAACCTGGACAAATGCGCAACCTGCGTACTGCTTAACACCCACTCCCAGACCCAGCCATAAGAACACTATGAGCCATACTGTGAGCAGTTACATCCAACCGATAAAACCTCACAGAGATATGTGGGGAACCCCAACTCGCTGCAGCACATATCACCAATCGACATGCCCTTGAACACTGCCCAAAAAGCCGCCAAACCCCTAGTGGAGTGAGCATGCACACTGCTAGGCAACCCTTGTCCTTTGCTGTCATATGCTAGGGAGATAGCCTAGCCTCCACAATCCTATCAGAAAGAAGCTGCTGAGGGCCTCCCGGGTGGCGCAGTGGTCTAGGGCACTGCATCGCAGTGCTAACTGCGCCACCAGAGTCTCTGGGTTCGCGCCCAGGCTCTGTCGCAGCCGGCCGCGACCGGGAGGTCCGTGGGGCGACGCACAATTGGCATAGCGTCGTCCGGGGTAGGGAGGGTTTGGCCGGTAGGGATATCCTTGTCTCATCGCGCTCCAGCGACTCCTGTGGCGGGCCGGGCGCAGTGAGCGCCAGCCAAGGGGGCAAGGTACACGGTGTTTCCTCCGACACATTGGTGCGGCTGGCTTCCGGGTTGGAGGCGCGCTGTGTTAAAGAAGCAGTACGGCTGGTTGGGTTGTGCTTCGGAGGACGCATGGCTTTCGACCTTCGTCTCTCCCGAGCCCGTACGGGAGTTGTAGCGATGAGACAAGGTAGAAATTACTAGCGATTGGATACCACGAAAATTGGGGAGAAAATGGGATAATAAATAAATAAATAAATAAATAAATAAAAAAAATAAAAAAAAAAGAAAGAAGCTGCTGAATTAGCGAAAACAGACAAAAAGCTGGTCACAAATGCGGATATCCTTGGTCCTATCCATATACGTGCATAAAGTGCGCACCGGACACAGGCCAGGCAACCTTTGTTTTTCACTGGAAGCAAACACAAGAGGTGAGAAAGGGAACAGCTTGAAAGCCAGGGACCTGTAAGACATAGGCATAACCTTGGGAGCAAAAGCTGCATTAGGACGTAACATCACTTTGGAGTCGCCAGGCGCAAACTCCAAACAGGAAGGGTGTACTGACAGTGTGTGAAGATCCCCAACACGCTTGGCCGACGCCAAGGCCATAAGCAGGCAGTCTTGTAGGAAAGGACCTTCAGGTCCACATACTCCAATGGTTCAAACAGAGGCTGACACAGAGCGTTCAGAACCAAAGCCAGGTCCCATGTCAGTGTCATAAGCATAGGCATAGGGTCACACAGAGCCGACGAACGCCTTTCAGGATCGCACCACCAGAGGATCAGACCCCGGGGTAGAGACGTCAATCCCTAGATGACACGCCGAGATAGCTGCCATATAAACGTTCAATGTGGAAAAAGGCCCTGCTGAAAAGCTGCAAGAACATCAAGATGTCCACCAAAGAGCTTTGAAAAGGAGAAATTCCTTTAACCTGACACCAAACCTGAAACCTGCACCACTTACATACAGCCCTGTCATAGAGGGCGCACACACCGACTATATATTCGTAATTACATTCGAGGGTAAGCCCCAACCACAGTTGTCTGGGCCAACGGCGCGCCACCAGAATCAACAACAGACCCTCCTGACAGACTTTCTCCACAGTGGCCTGAATCCCAACTGGGCAAACAGATCCCTTATTTTAACTTTGTTATTGAACCTTTATTTAACTTATTGAGAAGAACAGAAAACAATGCGTGTCTTCTTGCGATGAATAGGATCTACTTCGGTCCTGCCAAACCGGTCCCGTATCTGGGCCACCACAGAGGAGGGCAGTCTCCACTCCATGGAGATGGAACCCTCCTGGAAAGTAGATCCGCACCCGTGTTCAGAGATCTGGGAAGTGTTATGGAAATTCATACTGAGAGAGACTTTATTTCTTCAAACAATCATCTTTATTTAATATTGATTAATTATTGCAATAATGAGACTAGTCAACCCAACACTCTTGACTGTTGGGCCAAGTAGCCTAACCTTTCCAGACAATGCAGAGTTCGTTATATAGCTGACACTAAAAATGCTTAGTCATTCCACCCCTCCCATTAACCACCTTGGTTCATCTCCTGGTTATCTACACGGGATGTTGTTTTACCCCCAACCCAGCTTAGTTTCCCAGATGCCAGGATGATTATGAGACAATAAGGGATTGTTATAAACTGTTCCAGGCTATCTCTATCTCGGTTACACCCACCCCATCTTGTCTATATAATGCAGTGTTTAACTCATTTGTCAGCTCAAGTCATCTCTAGTGACCATACGCCCAGATTAGCTGCAGGGAACTAGAGTGGAGACCATAAAAACACAGCATTAGTAGGACAAATATCTTACTATTAGATAAATATTAATTGTTAACCATTAATATCAAATAAATCAGGTAAATACATACCTTTTCTATAACAGAAGATACAACGCCCTGAGATACAGAAAATGCACACTGCCCAAAATGAGCAGATAATGGGCCAGGTTTAGGAGAAAGAGAGACCAGCATCCCTGCCTGTTGAGGTACGCCCCCACCGTCCTGTTGTCGGACCTTTCCAACACATGCCGGCCCTCCATGATTAGAAGTAAATGCCTCAGCGCTAGCAAACAGTCAGTATCTCTAGGTAATTGATATGCAGCGCTCTTTGGGCTGTTGACCAAATTCCTCTTTCCGAGTAGCCCACACACACTGCCGCCCGTCCCAATAAGGATGCTTCTGTTGACTCCAAGGAGTCAACCTCCTTAGGCTCGATGGGATATGGGGATACCTTGATGACAGTGGTGAGATGTGTCCAGACGTGTAGCAATCACCCAGCGCTGAAAGAGACACATTAACCTCTACCGAGTACCTAACCCGGATTCGGGAGCACCCCCCACCCCCCCCACACTGATTAGCATCGCTAGCATAGCGTCACAATTAAATAGTAGCATCTAAATATCATTAAATCACAAGTCCAAGACACCCAATGAAAGACACAGATCTTGTGAATAAAGCCACCATTTCAGATTTTTAAAATGTTTTACAGGGAAGACACAATATGTAAATCTATTAGCTAAACACGTTAGCAAAAGACACCAATTTTTTACTCCAACAGTTTTTTCCTGCGTCAGTAGCTATCACTAATTCGACTAAATGAAAATATATATAGCCACTAACCAACAAACAAATTCATAAGATGACAGTCTGATAACATATTTATGGTATAGCATAGTTTTTTTTTTTTAAATGTGCATTTTTCAGGTATAAATCACAGTTCTACATTGCAGCTGCAATCTGATATAGTGCTGATGCAGCCAGAACAATTACAGAGACCAACGTCATATAACTAATTACTTGTCTTAAAACATTTCAGAAAAAATACACAGCGTACAGATATTGAAAGCCCAACATCTGGTGAATCCAAACAATATTTCAGATTTATTAAATGTTTTATAGCGAAAACAAAATGTAGCGCTAAATTAGCATAGCCACGCCAGCCAGAACCAGCTGGGCGCGCCCGACCAGTTCACATGCACGACAGATATATGAAATAACATCGTAAATTGGGTCTTACTATTGCTGATCTTTCATCAGAATGTTGATAAAGGTGTCCTTAGTCCTGATGAGTCGTTCAATCCATTCACAATGGCAACTTTCCCTCTTCATTTAGCATAGGTACTGGTCGACTAGCACGGTTCTGTCCAAAGTTAAAAAACTCACAGAACGGAACACGGCAAAACTCCCGAAAAAAATCAAATAATCTGATTAAACTATATTGAAAAAACATACATTAAGATGATATGGTCACATGTATCAAACAAACTTCGAGACGGAGATAGTTTTCATCCGTAACGGCAGCATAACAAAAGACAATTGCACCTCTAAAACGCGTGTTTCAGAGAACCGGAAGTTGTCGGTCACGCTAAAGAAATAGGTCTTATTTCACGTCAGTACAAGATAAACAAACAGTCTTCCTGACACCCAGAGGAAGACGAATGAAGTGTGTTTCGGGTCATAGGTGGCGTGACCATATATAGGCAGAGCGTTGAAGCGAGCATACACATCTTGCAATCTTCTTCTTGCTCAGGGAAAGTGCTGTCAAATGACTTATGTTTCACTCAGAACAAAAGTGAAACGGTTTCAGAAACCATAGCTTGTTTTCTATCCAATGGTATTAATTATATGCATATAGTAACAGCAATAATTGAACAAGAGGCAGTTTAATCTGTAGAGGAAATTATGCTAATGCGAAAACAGCACCCCCTGTATTCTCAAGAAGTTAACAGAAGTCTCAGAGGCACTACAGCTACCATAGAGACCATCAGACCCTATAACTGCAGACACAAGCGAAAAAGGCACAGAGTGCCTCAGCTAAAACTGTGCCGGAATGTGACCCTCTGTTGGGACAAAAATGCATGATTCAGAACCGAGTCCAGAACGAGAACCAGAAACTGAATGCGCTGAGCTGGAGTCAAACAACTTTTCTTGTGATTCACTATGAACCCCAGAGACTGAATATGGGAAACCAGAGTGGCAGTGTGGAGCTCCACCTGCTCCCTTGACTCAGCTATGACCAGCCAATTGTCCAGATAGGCCAATACTCTGATCCCATGGCACCACACAAGTGCCAAAGCTGCCTCTAGGGAGGATGTATAGCACATGAAAATATGCCTCCTTCAGATCTATGGACGTGACCCAATCGCTGGGACGCATCGACTGCAATAGCCGGCAAAGTGTGAGCATTTTGAACTTGCAACCTTGAAGTGCTTGTTTAAAGTACAGGATGGGATGCAATGTTCCATTGCTCATGGAAACTAAGAAGTACCGGCTGTACCAACCGCGCTGTACTTCTGACATGGGGACCACTGAATAGCCTGCTTTTGAAGGAGAGATGAAAACTCCTCTCAAGACAGGCACTAGGACCTCGGGGAGGTTGACCTAATGACGCTACGAAAAGGAGTAGGACGCACAGCAAACTGCCGACCGCACCATCTCATCACCGTCCTCATCACCCATGGTGAAACTGGACAGAGCACACCGTAAAAGCCTTGGTCTCATGCATGTTAACATTAGAAGCCTACTCCCTAAGATTATTTTACTCACTGCTTTAGCACACTCTGCCAACCCGGATGTCTTAGCCATGTCTGAATCCTGGCTTAGGAAAACCACCAAAAACCCTGAAATCTCCATCGCTAACTATAACATTTCCCGTCAAGATAGAACTGCCAAAGGGGGCGGTGTTGCAATCTACTGCAAAGATAGCCTGCAGAGTTCTGTATTACTATCCAAATCTGTAACCAAACTATTCGAGCTTCTACTTCTAAAAATTCACCTTTCCAGAAACAAGTCTCTCACTGTTACCGCTTGCTATAGACCTCCCTCTGCCCCCAGCTGTGCCCTCGATACCACATGTGAATTGATTGCCACATCTTTCGAAGCATCGAATAGCCCCCATGATATGCAACTTTTCAGGGAAGTTAGGAACAAATATACAGGCAGTATATACAGGCAGTTAGGAAAGCTAAGGCTAGCTTTTTCAAACAGAAATTTGCATCCTGTAGTACTAACTCAAAACTGTTCTAGGACACTGTAAAGTCCATGGAGAATAAGAGCACCTCCTCCCAGCTGTCCACTGCTCTGAGGCTAGGAAACACTGTCACCACCGATAAATCCACTATAATTGAGAATTTCAATAATAATTTCTCTACGGCTGGCCATGCTTTCCACCTGGCTACCCCTACCCCGGTCAACTGCCCGGCACCCTCCACAGCAACCCGCCAAAGCCCCCACCATTTCTCCTTCACCCAAATCCAGATAGCTGATGTTCTGAAAGGGCTGCAGCTTCTTGTCTGATTTGTAGGGGTCCAATCTGGACCCTCTCTTTCTAAAATGATCTGCCAAAATTGTTGCAACCCCTATTACTAGCCTGTTCAACCTCTCTTTCGTATCATCTGAGATTCCCAAAGATTGGAAAGCTGCCGCGGTCATCCCCCTCTTCAAAGGGGGTGACACTATAGACCCAAACTGCTACAGACCTATATCTATCCTACCCTGTCTTTCTAAGGTCTTCGAAAGCCAAGTTAACAAACAGATTACCGACCATTTCGAATCCCACCGCACCTTCTCCGCTATGCAATCTGGTTTCAGAGCTGGTCATGGGTGCACTTCAGCCACGCTCAAGGTCCTAAATGACATCATAACCGCCATCGATAAGAGACAATACTGCGCAGCCGTATTCATCGACCTGGCCAAGGCTTTCGACTCTGTCAATCACCACATTCTTATTGGCAGACTCGACAGCCTTGGTTTCTCAAATGATTTCCTCGCCTGGTTTACCAACTACTTTTCTGAGAGAGTTCAGTGTGTCAAATCGGAGGGCCTGTTGTCTGGACCTCTGGCAGTCTCTATGGGGGTGCCACAGGGTTCAATCCTCGGGCCGACTCTCTTCTCTGTATATATCAATGATGTTGCTCTTGCTGCTGGTGCTTCTCTGATACACCTCTACGCAGACGACAGCATTCTGTATACTACTGGCACCTCTTTGGACACTGTCTTAACTAACCTCCAGACGAGCTTCAATGCCATACAACTCTCCTTCCGTGGCCTCCAACTGCTCTTAAACGCAAGTAAAACTAAATGCATGCTATTCCACCAATCACTGCCCGCACCTGCTCGCCCGTCCAGCATCACTACTCTGGATGGCTCTGACTTAATACGTGGACAACTACAAATACCTAGGTGTCTGGTTAGACTGTAAACTCTCCTTCCAGACTCACATTAAGCATCTCCAATCCAAAATTAAATCTAGAATCGGCTTCCTATATCGCAACAAAGCATCCTTCACTCATGCTGCCAAACATACCCTCGTAAAACTGACCGTCCTACCAATCCTCGACTTCGGTGATGTCATCTATAAAATAGCCTCCAACACTCTACTCAACACACTGGATGCAGTCTATCACAGTGCCATCCGTTTTGTCACCAAAGACCCATATACTACCCACCATTGCGACCTGTACGCTCTCGTTGGTTGGCCCTCGCTTCATACTCGTCGCCAAACCCACTGGCTACAGGTTATCTACAAGTCTCTGCTAGGTAAAGCCCCGCCTTATCTCAGCTCACTGGTCACCATAGCAGCACCCACTCGTAGCACACGCTCCAGCAGGTATATCTCACTGGTCACCCCCAAAGCCAATTCCTCCTTTGGTCGTCTTTCTTTCCAGTTCTCTGCTGCCAATGACTGGAACGAACTGCAGAAATCTCTGAAGCTGGAAACACTTATCTCCCTCACTAGCTTTAAGCACCAGCTGTCAGAGCAGCTCACGGATTACTGCACCTGTACATAGCCCATCTATAATTTAGCCCAAACAACTACCTCTTCCCCTACTGCATTTATTTATTTTTGCTCCTTTGCACCCCATTATTTCTATTTCTACTTTGCACATTCTTCCACTGTAAATCTACCATTCCAGTGTTTGACTTGCTATATTGTATTTACCTCGCCACCATGGCCTTTTTTTGCCTTTACCTCCCTTATCTCACCTCATTTGCTCACATTGTATATAGACTTATTTTTCTACTGTATTATTGACCGTATGTTTTGTTTATTCCATGTGTAACTCTGTGTTGTTGTATGTGTCCAATTGCTATGCTTTATCTTGGCCAGGTCGAAGTTGCAAATGAGAACTTGTTCTCAACTAGCCTACCTTTAAATAAAGGTCAAATAAAAAACAGAGCACACTGCCTGTCTCCCTACATTATGTCCTGAAGGAGCAGAGCACCACCCTGAGGACGTGGATAAAACATTTTTCTTTGTCATGCTTGTTTTCAGATCCACCAGTCTTTACAACTGTGTGTGTGAACGTGGGGAAGGAACTGTGCATTCTGATACCCGGCCCACACTGGGTTCGGGGACCTCGGCAACCAGTAATTTGCCACTATTGACCGAGCCGCTTGGGAGCACTGTTGCCAGAGTACATGCTTGGGGAGGAGGGCCCCGAGCCAAACATCCTTGTTGGCGAAATTGGCTCATCCAAATACATCCACCTGTCCCTCTCAGAAATCGTGAAAACTGGCGCTGTTTATTCGGAAGCACCATCCTAGGATTAGCCCCCTCATTAGCCTCTGGAGCTAAGTAACTCGCCACTCATTGGCCAAATCTTTAAACAGGGGTAAGCGACGCTTCACCACTGAAGGGACAGGAGGTAAATACCTTCCTCCAAACCTGGAGGAACTCTGCTGCAGGGGAGAAAACGCCATCAAAGGCACATTCCCCACCAATGGTTCATTCTCCCCCTGACAAATACAAAGCTCTGAACACTGCCAGAGGAACCGGAATGAGCCTCACTCAGCTGGGATGACACCCCTATCAACTCAGACCACCAATCTTCCTCACAAAGTCAGTCCAACTACAATGGAAGTTGAACCCAGCTGGAGACCATGGTCACACGAACTGGTTCGAGCCAAGGCCTCCTGAGCGTGTTTCCACCCCGGGCAACAGGACAGCACCACTCATGACTATCTTTCATTTTCATTGTGAAACCACATGCTCTAGGGCACGGTTAGAGGTTCAAATTCGGCTGGTTAGCATTTTTTTTACTTACTCTTACCACTGGCCATATTTCTCAAGAAAGGAAGCATTAGCTACACAAGCAAAGCAGAAAGTAGTTAGCTTTTATCAAACGCAAAAAACAGATACCAAGACCCAAAACTCGCAACATCTACGGGGACGAGTACTCTCTCCCCACTAACAGACACCTAAGTCGGAGCCCAATCTCGTAGCCTTCATGTGCTTGAAAAGTTGATAAATTGTGTAACACGTTCATCCTTCAGGTGAGCTGAAGAGCAAAGAGATGAGGAAATGGATGCAAGCACGGGTATTATTATAGCCAAGAAGACGGGGCTTCCGAGAGTGCTTCAGATGAATAGGATTGGTCGTTGACTCCCCATAGTATGTTATACCGGATGATTGACTGAAATGGAACCTCTCACTGAGAGAGAAACTCTAAAAGGGACAAGCGGATGGTTTCCATTCACTGTGCTCGGCTGCAATCGGACAAATTCCAGCTCAGCTGACTATGTCTGTCTATCTAAAGCACATTTATGGTAGGTTCTGTAGAAAACAATATGAGTCTTTTTCAGACCGTGAAAAGAGACACTGCAAAGTTGTCATTGGTAGAGACATTTCTGTGAGCACAGTTGCATCACATCCCCATTCCTATGACAGATGAGTAGTCATTGCGGATGTGATTGCTCCTGAGTGGCTCAACTCCTTGGGCAGACACAAGGGAACCCTGTAACACGCACACACCCACAAACACACCTCATGTGGAATGATGAGCTGCCACTAACAGACTCTGGCCCCAGTAACTCTCCAGTCATTTCAGAGACCGCTGAGGCAGAGGAGGGGTGTAACAGGGGGTAGCTCTGCAACCCTCCATTACCCAATGTGGTCTCCACCAAGCCCTTAGTTGTGTAGCCATTATTGCGATTGTGGATGTGTATTTTCTTTCATAAACCAGCAATATATATATAGCATTGCACTATTGCAATCTCCTCTGTGTGTTCAGGCCTATTACCAAACCTATAGTTCTGCCCCACTGCCCTGATTCTGGGAAGTGGGCTGTGTTTCTACTTGACCTCTCTACACATGTGCAGCTTGTGGTGTGTGTGTGTGTGTGTGAGAGAGAGTGTGTGTGTGTGTGTTTCGGGATTGTGGTGTGTGATTCTCTGAACTAAAATTAATATGTATAGATGTCTATACCACCTCTCCTCCTCCACCACCTCTCCTCTTCCACCCTCTACCTCTCTCCACCACCTCCTCCACCCTCCTCCTCAATCTACCTCTCTCCACCACCTCTCCTCCTCCACCCTCTACCTCTCTCCACCACCTCTCCTCCTCCACCACCTCTCCTCCTCCACCCTCTACCTCTCTCCACCACCTCATCCACCCTCCTCCTCAATCTACCTCTCTCCACCACCTCTCTTCCTCCACCCTCTACCTCTCTCCACCACCTCCTCCACCATCCTCCTCAATCTACCTCTCTCCACCACCTCTCCTCCTCCACCCTCTACCTCTCTCCACCACCTCCTCCACCCTCCTCCTCAATCTACCTCTCTCCACCACCTCTCCTCCTCCACCCTCTACCTCTCGCCACCACCTCCTCCACCCTCCTCCTCAATCTACCTCTCTCCACCACCTCTCCTCCTCCACCCTCTACCTCTCGCCACCACCTCCTCCACCCTCCTCCTCAATCTACCTCTCTCAACCACCTCTCCTCCTCCACCCTCTACCTCTCTCCACCACCTCCTCCACCCTCCTCCTCAATCTACCTCTCTCCACCACCTCTCCTCCTCCACCCTCTACCTCTCTCCACCACCTCCTCCACCATCCTCCTCAATCTACCTCTCTCCCACACCTCTCCTCCTCCACCCTCTACCTCTCTCCACCACCTCCTCCACCCTCCTCCTCAATCTACCTCTCTCAACCACCTCTCCTCCTCCACCTCTCTCCACCACCTCCTCCACCCTCCTCCTCAATCTACCTCTCTCCACCACCTCTCCTCCTCCACCCTCTACCTCTCTCCACCACCTCCTCCACCATCCTCCTCAATCTACCTCTCTCCACCACCTCTCCTCCTCCACCCTCTACCTCTCTCCACCACCTCCTCCACCATCCTCCTCAATCTACCTCTCTCCACCACCTCTCCTCCTCCACCCTCTACCTCTCTCCACCACCTCCCCCCCCCCCCCCCCCCCCCCCCCCCCCTCTCGCAGGGTTCACATCCCCTTTCACTGGCCACCTGTGGCCCTGTAGCCCTATAGAGCATGGGAGAGGAAACTGTGGGCAGCATGGCTTTAACCACAGCCTCACTCCACCCTGCTAGACCGGGCCTACTGAGGATCATCTACATTGGGCATCTTAGAAACAGGAAGAGACCTCCCTCAGCATGTGGTGTTGGGCGGAGTACAGAGTGAGAGTGTGAAATCTGGGTGGGAAATCGCTACCATCTCGACATGATGTTCTTTTTGGTTGAAGTAGTTGTTTCTAGATAAGATCTGTGAGTTATAATTTTGGTTCCATAAACTCATATGGTCGTTTCTATATTAAATAAAATGCATTCAATGCTTCTACTATGTTTCCAACCCCATACAACAGTAGAATAACACATTATAGCTATAATTAAGCAATAAGGCCAGAGGTGGTGTGGTAAATGGCTACGGGCTCTTCTTAAGCACGACACAACACGGAGTATCTGGATACAGTCCTTAGATGTGGTATATTGGCCACATACCACAAACCCCCGTGGTGCCTTATTGCTATTATAAACTGGTTAACAATGTAATTAGAGCAGTAAAAATAAATGTTTTGTCATACCCGTGGTATACGGTCTGATATACCACGGCTGTCAGCCAATCAACATTCAGGGCCCGAACAACCCAGTTTATAAAACATCTTATATTGTCACCTCTGTTTAACTTCTCGACACCTTTTTGTTTGTGGGTGTTCCACTTTAATTAGGGGTCATGAAAACGGTTGTCAACAGTAGCAGAAGTCAAACTGAGAGCTGCTGGGTGTGGCTCACTGTGGTTAACTGGTTCCCTGATTCTCTCTGTTATCTCTCCCCTGCAGGAGGAGGTATCAACAGACACACATTGGTGACACGAGCACCTGCCCTGCGCTGCCCTGCCCTTACAGATGGCATCTATAGCAGCTGCACTCATGCCATTTTCGGATCCTTTGCTCTCTGTTAGACATTAGAGCACAGTGAGAGATGCTGTAGCCTAGTGTAGGAAAATACTGTATACAGTAAAACACAGCAGACAGGACCAGATTAGTGTAGGAGAATACTGTATACAGTAAAACACACCAGACCGGACCAGATTAGTGTAGTAAAATACTATATACAGTAAAACCCCACCAGACCGGACTAGATTAATGACGGAGAGATGCTGTAGTGTAGTAGGATACTATATACAGTAAAACACACCAGACCGGACCAGATTAGGGTAGTAAAATACTATATACAGTAAAACACACCAGACCGGACCAGATTAATGACAGATAGATGCTGTAGTGTAGTAGGATACTATATACAGTAAAACACACCAGACCGGACCAGATTAGTGTAGTAAAATACTATATACAGTAAAACACACCTGACCGGACCAGATTAGTGTAGTAAAATACTATATACAGTAAAACACACCAGACCGGACCAGATTAGTGTAGTAAAATACTATATACAGTAAAACCCCACCAGACCGGACCAGATTAATGACAGAGAGATGCTGTAGTGTAGGAGAATACTGTATACAGTAAAACACACCAGACCGGACCAGATTAATGACACAGAGATGCTGTAGTGTAGGAGAATACTATATACAGTAAAACACACCAGACCAGATTAGTGTAGTATAATACTATATACAGTAAAACACAGCAGACCGGACCAGATTAGTGTAGGAGAATACTATATACAGTAAAACACAGCAGACAGGACCAGATTAGCGTAGGAGAATACGATATACAGTAAAACACACCAGACCGGACCAGATTAGTGTAGTAAAATACTATATACAGTGAAACACACCAGACCGGACCAGATTACTGTAGGAGAATACTATATACAGTAAAACACACCAGACCAGATTAGTGTAGTAAAATACTATATACAGTAAAACACACCAGACCAGATTAGTGTAGGAGAATACTATATACAGTAAAACACACCAGACCAGATTAGTGTAGTAAAATACTATATACAGTAAAACACAGCAGACAGGACCAGATTAGTGTAGTAAAATACTATATACAGTAAAACACAGCAGACCGGACCAGATTAAAGATAGTGAGAGATGCTGTAGCCTAGTGTAGGAGAATAATGTATGCAGTAAAATGCATCACAGGACCCTCCTCTTGGATAATCTTTTGTGTATCAGAGGGGACTGACATTGATGAAAGAGACAACGTTAACGTGTAGGATTAGAATTATACAAATGTTGTAGAATGTGCGACACACTGTCGTATCACTATGTGAGGTCAAAGTTCATTTGTATTGCATGCTCAAACACACCTTCCGTATGTCCAACCGTATGCCTATTACCCAAAATCGTTTGTTAAAAGGGGGGTACTTCCAACAACTGGTTGACTGGCTTGGTATTGTCTCATGCCCTTGCTCCTTCTCTCCATAGCCAAATAGATCCCACCCTTAGCCATGATTCATTTGTGGAGGTTTGGTACTGATGTGGTTGGATTATATGGGGGGATCCTCTCGCATTGCAGCTGCAGAGAGAGAGGGGGGTGGGGGTAGAACTATAGCGGCATGGCAAATACTTTACCAGACCCCATAAAGCCTGGATGAATCAGATTCAACCCCCTCCCCAACTCGCCACTGCCCACCAATCCAACGCCAGATCGGCTTTACCACTTTACCACGCAATGCCCTTATTATCGTTGCCGTGGCAACCTGGCACCCACTTCTCAATTATCTGTCATTGTCCTGCTGCCCCTAAGAGAAAGAGACAGAAAAAGAGAGAGAACACAGAGAGAGAGAGAGGCTTGGTGTGTTGATAGAGCGGCCAGGATTGAGGGATGAGAGGAGACGGGTAGGTGGGATAGGTTCAACTACAGAATCTTGATTTGATTATACTGTTGCAGAACTTTCCTGCAATGCAGGACATGTAAAACTTGTATTGTATTTGAGGTTTAAAAAGGCTTCTGAAGTTTGCATTTTCCACTTGGACATTTCAGACTTGATTTTCCCTTATGAAATGTTTTATCAACTCTTACAAAATGTTTAATTATAATCCACATAATATTTCACATTTGCTGTTGCTGCAGAATTATTTTCCTGCTGTAGCGAACTGGCTTATATTAAGTTTGCAAAATTCCCAATCTGGCCCTCAAACAATCAGTCACCTAATAATCCCCAGTTTACAATTGGCTCATTCATCCCCCTCCTCGCCCCTGTAACTATTCCCCAGGTGGTTGCTGTAAATGAAAATGTGTTCTCAGTCAACTTACCTGGTAAAATAACGGATAAATAAATAAAGATAAAAAGATCCTACATCTGCAGGTTTAACCCTCTCTGACTGCCCTCTCTCTTCCAGTTCACCTTTCATGGTTAGCCTACTTCTCCAGGGTGGAAAAGAAAGCAGTTGAGATGGATGAAGGATCTGTGCAATAAAGTTGTTATATTTGCACTCTGCTCAAGCTTTCTCATTTCACTTTCCGTCTACTTGATATCTCAATGTGGCATGTGCCTGCAGTGAATACAGTGTTGCACATTCTTGCGCAATGTTGTTTTAGGGCCTAGATCTCATAAAGAGAGAGAGAGCTAACCATCAGTGATCTGAATTAGCTTTCCTGGTGCTAGCGCCCGCCCTTGCTAATAAGCTGCATTTCAACACACAGTGACACACTGAACCTTATTGTCACATTGTTAAGGACATATTGCAGAATGTAGGATGCTGAAAAGTCCTATTCAGCAGTCTGAATTACTAATCACTTGTGTCTTTTTAATATGGCACTGAGAGCCATTGTTTAACCCATTCAAAAAAAGGTCCATTGTACAGCAGAGTGGGTCCCGGTCCGGGGATAATTGTTCACTGCAATTGTGCCTCCGTGTTTGCCGGTTTATACTACTGTGTGTGTGTGTGGTGTGTGAGTGTGTGTGTGGTGTGTGAGTGCGTGTGCATACGAGCATGTGTGTTTGTGTTTCTGGAGGCGGGGGTTTTCTCTGTGCTGTTGAAGACAATGTATCCAGTCATTGACATTCACAGGCAGAGCAGATACAGGACAAACCAACATTACTCTAGTTTGTTTTTACTGAAGCCTACAGCTAACTACAGCCTCTATCTGAAACCAGCTAATTGTTACTGTCAAATATATGACAACTGCTTATTTTCAAAGGCCTCGATCTAGACTATGGTACAGTATACAGTTATCTCTGTCTGCTCATGATGATACACTTCTACCCCTGAGTCTGTAATGTACGTCATCATTTGCACAGAAATCATAAATCATTATACAGGAACAAAATACAGTGTGTGTGATATTACAGTGAACAGATGGGGGTGGGATGGTTAGGGAAGAGCAGGCTTATTTATGAGAGAGAGTGTGTGTGCGTGCCTGTGTGTGTTGTCTGCGTGACTAATGGGTCTCATAATCATCACGTCTGAGGCTCAGGGATAAGAGGAGAGCTGTAACGTTGTATCCATGTTGTCTCCATGTTGTCTCCATGGTGTCTGAATCACCACCACCAATGGCTTCCATTTCATCACCCTCCCTCTCAGTCACTCCTAGGCACTCTTGGCAGAGTTGCTAAACTTTACAAATATAGTCGTGTAAATTCTTCTTCTTCAAAATCACACCAAGACCACTTATTTTTGTTAGTTGTTTTGGATAAATCTGAGATATGAACCTGAGGCAACTATCTCTGCGGCTTAGCCATCAGTGTGCAGACTGGGATGTGTAGGCCTATTTCCTTCTCTCTCTCTCGTTCTCTCTCGCTCTCTGGTCGGTCCCCTTGGAGCTGTTCTGTGCTGCCTGGCCCTGCAGTAAACAGTGTGGTAAACAGGTTTAATCTAATAGACTGGTTCTTCAGGCTGCTGCATCACAGCTCCTGTTTCCTCCTGCTTCTTTATAAGTCATGGCTGCAGGGCAGTCAGAGATCACCTGTACCTCCTATGTCCTGTTCATGTCCTGTGGCTCAGGCCAGGCCATGGGGCCAGTCCCCTACTGATACGAAACTGCACACAGACTTCAACATACGCACACACCCACACACTCTCTCTCCCTCTCTCATTCCCCCTTTCTCCCTCTCTCATTCCCCCTCTCTCCCCCCTCTCATT
Source organism: Salvelinus fontinalis (assembly GCF_029448725.1). Classification (NCBI taxonomy): domain Eukaryota; kingdom Metazoa; phylum Chordata; class Actinopteri; order Salmoniformes; family Salmonidae; genus Salvelinus; species Salvelinus fontinalis. The sequence goes on from NC_074686.1 coordinate 15,803,259, forward strand.
CCCCATCTCTCCCTCTCTCATTCCCCCTCTCTCCCCCCTCTCATCATTCATGGTTTGACAAGTCAATCCTATGACTCTTTTGCCAAATTAGTGCAATTATTTGGTGCATCTGTTTCTGGTCTCTTATTTGGAACGTGTTTTACTTCCGAATACAGTAGCTGTTATAATAGCTTTTCTACGTGCTCTGCTTGTCTGTACTGGCCTCTCTGAGAGTGACTTCGTCGTCAGGTCTGTTCCCTCTCTGAGAGTGAGTTTGTCGTCAGGTCTGTTCCCTCTCTGATAATGAGTTTGTCATCAGCTCTGTTCCCTCTCTGATAATGAGTTTGTCGTCAGCTCTGTTCCCTCTCTGATAATGAGTTTGTCGTCAGCTCTGTTCCCTCTCTGATAATGAGTTTGTCGTCAGCTCTGTTCCCTCTCTGAGAGTGACTTCGTCGTCAGCTCTGTTCCCTCTCTGATAATGAGTTTGTCGTCAGCTCTGTTCCCTCTCTGATAATGAGTTTGTCGTCAGCTCTGTTCCCTCTCTGATAATGATTTTGTCGTCAAGTACATTCCAGGGGGATTCAAAGGGAGGTGCGCACAACTCCTCCTAGATTAGAGTTTGTGAGTTTAAAGGTACAGCACAACTCCTCCTAGATTCGAGTTTGTGAGTTTAAAGGTATAGCACAACTCCTCCTAGATTAGAGTTGGAGAGCGTAATTTTTCTGTTTAATTAATAATATATTTTTTGGTACTTTTACCCCTTTTTCTCCCCAATTGGTAGTTATAGTCTTGTCCCATCGCTGCAATTCCCCTAAAGACTCGGGAGAGGCGAAGGTCGAGAGCCATGCATCCTCCGAAACACGACCCTGCCAAGCCGCACTGCTTCTTGACACATGGCTCGCTTAACCCGGAAGCCAGTCACACCAATGTGTCGAAGAAAACATCATCCAGCTGGCGACCGAAGTCAGCTTGCAGGCGCCCAGCCTGCCACAAGGAGTCGCTTGAGCGCAATGGGACAAGGAAATCCAGGCCGGACAAACCCTCCCCTAACCCGTATGACGCTGGGCCTATTGTGTGCTTCCTCATGGGTCTCCCGGTCACGGCCGGCTGTGACACAGCCTGGAATCGAATCCACGTCTCTAGTGATGCCTCGAGTACTGTGATGCAGTGCCTTAGACTGCTGCACCACTTGGGAGACCCTGGAGAACGTAAAGTTGCAGCAAAACTCCTCCTAGATTAGAGTTGAAGAACGTAAAGTTGCAGCAAAACTCCTCCTAGATTAGAGTTGAAGAACGTAAAGTTGCAGCAAAACTCCTCCTAGATTAGAGTTGAAGAACATAAAGTTGCAGCAAAACTCCTCCTAGATTAGAGTTGAAGAACGTAAAGTTGCAGCAAAACTCCTCCTAGATTAGAGCTGGAGTTGGAGAGCACACCCCCCCTTTTTTTTTTACACTGCTGCTACTCGCTGTTTATTATCTATGCAAAGTCACTTTACCCTACCAACATGTACATACAGTGCATTCGGAAAGTATTCAGACACCTTGACTTTTTCCACATTTTGTAAAAAATATAGCAAATGTATTCAAACTAAAAAACGTAAATAACTTATTTACATAAGTATTCAGACCCTTTGCTATGAGACTCGAAATTGAGCTCAGGTGCATCCTGTTTCCATTGATCATCCTTCAGATGTTTCTACAACTTTATTGGAGTCCGCCTGTGGTATATTCAATTGACTGGACATGATTTGGAAAGGCACACACCTGTCTATATAAGGTCCCACAGTTGACAGTGCATGTCAGAGCAAAAACCAAGCCATGAGGTCGAAGGAATTGTAGAGCTCAGAGACAGGATTGTGTCGAGGCACAGATCTGGGGAAGGGTACCAAAAATTGTCTGCAGCATTGAAGCTCCCCAAGAACACAGTGGCTTCCATCATTCTTAAATGGAAGAGGTTCTGAACCACCAACTCCTCCTAGAGCTGGCCGCCCAGCAAAACTTAGCCTTCAGGGGAGAAGGGCCTTGTCAGGGAGGTGACCAATAACCCGATTGTCACTCTGACAGAGCTCCAGAGTTCCTCTGTGGAGATGGGAGAACCTTCCAGAAGGACAACCATCTCTGCAGCACTACCTCAATCAGGCCTTTATGGTAGAGTGGCCAGACGGAAGCCTCTCACCTCAGTAAAAGGCACATGACAGCCCGCTTGTAGTTTGCCAAAAGGCACCTAAAGGACAATATTCTCTGGTCTGATGAAACCAAGATTGAACTCTTTGGCCTGAATGCCAAGCGCCACGCCTGGAGGAAACCTGGCACCATCCCTACTGTGAAGCATGGTGGTGGAAGCATCATGCTATCGGGGTGTTTTTCAGCGGAAGGGACTTGGAAACCAGTCAGGATAGAGGGAAAGATGAATGGAGCAAAGTGCAGAGAGATCCTTGATGAAAACCTGCTCCAGAGTGCTCAGGACCTCAGACTGGGGCGAAGTTTCACCTTCCAACAGGACAACGACCATAAGCACACAGCCAAGACAATGTAGGAGTGGCTTCGGGACAAGTCTCTGAATGTTCTTGAGTGGCCCAGCCAGAGCCGGGACTTGAACCCGATCTAACATCTCTGGAGAGACCTGAAAATAGCTGTGCAGCGACTCTCCCCATCCAACCTGACAGAGCTTGAGAGGATCTGCAGAGAAGAATGGGAGAAACTCCCCAAATACAGGTGTGCCAAGCTAGTGTAATATCCAAGAAAACTTGGGGCTGTAATCACTGCCAAAGGTGCTTCAACAAAGTACTGAGTAAAGTGTCTGAATACTTATGTAAATGTGCTATAATTTTTTTTCTACAAAAATATTCAAAAAAATGTAATCAACAGTTTTTGCTTTGTTATTATGGGGTATTGTGTGTAAGTTGAAGAGGGGGGGAAATTATTTTGTTATACATTTTTGTATAAGGCCATAACGTTCCAAAATGTGGAAAAAGTCAAGGGGTCTGAAGAAGAACAGGAAGAGGAGTATGAGGAAGAGACTGTGTGTTCCAGTTAACCCATTCCCTTATGGAGAGGAGGGACACAAGTATATGCCTCCCAAGCAGGAAGCAGCCATTCCAAGGAAATCAAACTGGAATAGTGGACAGGAACCAGTCATTCCAAGACAATCAAACTGGAATAGTGGACAGGAACCAGTCATTCCAAGACAATCAAACTGGAATAGTGGACAGGAATGCTGATGACGGACTACTATAGTAAAACCCAGCACACACAATAATGTATCAACAATACTAGTTTATGGACACTGTGTGGGTCTACTAATTTTACTTCTTCACCCTGAGTGTGAGAATGTTAAAGTAGACTTTTTACGTAGGTCACTGTTTAGGCCTAGATCTGTGCTGCAGTGCATACTGTACAACCTTAGGTAACCACAGCACAGTAGCTGTTGATTTGAATATGCATGTTGGAAGTATAATAACATTGCCAGCAGCCACCGCCGCTCGCCCACATCTCTGTGGCCCCTTTAGATGATGAGGGCCAAGTGAAGAAGTAAAGTTAGCAATCCCATTATCACCTCCTGTGAGCCGTGAGGCAATGACAAGCCGAGACAGACACACACGCACGCAAACGCACACACTAGAGGCAGAGGGACCTAGCACCTCATGTCCCCGCTGTCCCAAAATAAAGCAGCTAATTATGCCAGCTAATCAGCAGCCACTTGGGCTGACTCACTGAACAGTGCTCCTGCATGTCCGCCCATACACACACACAAGTGTACTTGAACTCCAACACTCTCTTTCTCGGTTTCACAAAGGAAATTATGAAATCATTTGTGTTGATGAAACTTGGTTGTGGTAGTCGTGAGGGCTTCCCACACACACTCTCACACACTCCCCTCCGTCCGTCAGTCTCCACACACACTCCCGTCCATCCATCCCCACACACACACTCGCCCTGGTGCAGTGTGTGAGTGATCAGTCAGAAGAAGAGCAGCTCTCAGTCATTGTCTGCCTGCCTGGCTTCTCTGCTCAGGCTGGATCTGATTCCTGACAGGGAGCGGCCAGCCATCGCCCGGAGCAGGAAGAAGAGGCCACACAACGCTGATTCAATTTTACACTGGAGTCACCCAGAAACAAACCAACCAATCCTTAACCACCCAGAGAAGAAAAATAGAAGGGAAAAAAAGACGAGGGGGAAAAGAAGTGATGGCTTTTGCCAACATTGGAGAGGACCAGGATGACCTAAATGAAGTGATGCGTGAGGAGATGGAGGACGTCTTCATCTATGATGGTAGGAGGGAGGGATGAATGAATGGGTGGGTGGGTGGATGGGTGGGTGGGTGGGTGGGTGGGTGGGTTGTGCTACATGGGGTCAATGTAAGAGGGTGGGGGAGGAATCGTGAAGGAAACAGGTGGAGGGGCATTGGGACTATGGCTGGGTGGGCACTGTACCTTCTATGATGGATGGATGGGTGGATGGGTGCTCCTGGTGCTTCATGGAGTCAACACACTGGACTGTAAGGGGTTGAGACTGGCACCATGAAGGGGACAGGCGGAGGGGCATTGGGGCCATGGCTGGGTGGGCAGGGCACACACTGACGTAGATGTGGTGACTGACACTAAAGATCTGTGTAGTGTGGAAGAAAGAGGTTCAGTTCAGTGTGTCTTTGGGCTGAGGTGACTGTGACAACGTTTTGTTGGATGGTTTCATGCCTGCATGATCATATTGTGAATAACCAGTGAATGAAAATTACATTTTTTAAGGTTACACAGAGGTTAAAATGTATTGGTTTTGCATAATTCCCTTTCTGCAGCGTCTCTATGCAGAGAGAGCCTCAGTGTCTGCTTGTTTTTTTAGTAGGCAGCAGAGAGTGCCTCAGTGTCTGCTTGTTTTTTTAGTAGGCAGCAGAGAGTGCCTCAGTGTCTGCTTGTTTTTCAGTAGGCAGCAGAGAGAGCCTCAGTCTGCTTGTTTTTTTAGTAGGCAGCAGAGAGAGCCTCAGTGTCTGCTTGTTTTTTTAGTAGGCAGCAGAGAGAGCCTCAGTCTGCTTGTTTTTTTAGAAGGCAGCAGAGAGAGCCTCAGTGTCTACTTGTTTTTCAGTACGCAGCAGAGAGAGCCTCAGTGTCTGCTTGTTTTTCAGTAGGCAGCAGAGAGAGCCTCAGTGTCTGCTTGTTTTTTTAGTAGGCAGCAGAGAGAGCCTCAGTGTCTGCTTGTTTTTTTAGTAGGCAGCAGAGAGAGCCTCAGTCTGTTTGTTTTTCAGTAGGCAGCAGAGAGAGCCTCAGTGTCTGCTTGTTTTTTTAGTAGGCAGCAGAGAGAGCCTCAGTGTCTGCTTGTTTTTCAGTCGGCAGCAGAGAGAGCCTCAGTGTCTGCTTGTTTTTTTAGTAGGCAGCAGAGAGAGCCTCAGTGTCTGCTTGTTTTTTTAGTAGGCAGCAGAGAGAGCCTCAGTGTCTACTTGTTTTTTTAGAAGGCAGCAGAGAGAGCCTCAGTGTCTGCTTGTTTTTTTAGAAGGCAGCAGAGAGAGCCTCAGTGTCTGCTTGTTTTTTTAGAAGGCAGCAGAGAGAGCCTCAGTGTCTGCTTGTTTTTTCAGTAGGCAGCAGAGAGAGCCTCAGTGTCTGCTTGTTTTTTCAGTAGGCAGCAGAGAGAGCCTCAGTGTCTGCTTGTTTTTCAGTAGGCAGCAGAGAGAGCCTCAGTGTCTGCTTGTTTTTCAGTAGGCAGCAGAGAGAGCCTCAGTGTCTGCTTGTTTTTCAGTAGGCAGCAGAGAGAGCCTCAGTGTCTGCTTGTTTTTCAGTAGGCAGCAGAGAGAGCCTCAGTGTCTGCTTGTTTTTCAGTAGGCAGCAGAGAGAGCCTCAGTGTCTGCTTGTTTTTTTAGTAGGCAGCAGAGAGAGCCTCAGTGTCTGCTTGTTTTTTTAGTAGGCAGCAGAGAGAGCCTCAGTCTGTTTGTTTTTCAGTAGGCAGCAGAGAGAGCCTCAGTGTCTGCTTGTTTTTTTAGTAGGCAGCAGAGAGAGCCTCAGTGTCTGCTTGTTTTTCAGTCGGCAGCAGAGAAAGCCTCAGTGTCTACTTGTTTTTTTAGTAGGCAGCAGAGAGAGCCTCAGTCTGCTTGTTTTTTTAGAAGGCAGCAGAGAGAGCCTCAGTCTGCTTGTTTTTTTAGTAGGCAGCAGAGAGAGCCTCAGTCTGCTTGTTTTTTTAGAAGGCAGCAGAGAGAGCCTCAGTGTCTACTTGTTTTTCAGTACGCAGCAGAGAGAGCCTCAGTCTGCTTGTTTTTTCAGTAGGCAGCAGAGAGAGCCTCAGTGTCTGCTTGTTTTTTTAGTAGGCAGCAGAGAGAGCCTCAGTGTCTGCTTGTTTTTTTAGTAGGCAGCAGAGAGCGCCTCAGTGTCTGCTTGTTTTTCAGTCGGCAGCAGAGAAAGCCTCAGTGTCTACTTGTTTTTTTAGTAGGCAGCAGAGAGAGCCTCAGTCTGCTTGTTTTTTTAGTAGGCAGCAGAGAGAGCCTCAGTCTGCTTGTTTTTTTAGTAAGCAGCAGAGAGAGCCTCAGTCTGCTTGTTTTTTTAGAAGGCAGCAGAGAGAGCCTCAGAGTCTTGTGTGGGTGTTCTTGTATAACTCGCACATGTTTAAACCAAACATTATGTACCACAAGAGAGTATTTTAACTGGTCATTTATTTTACTGTCTTGTTTTTATAAAAACCCAATATAATCATAACATGCATTGAATTTGACTTTCCACTATGATGGTAGGAGAATTGATTTATAAAGTGAATAGGTTTTTGGATGTCCAGGGAGAGTAAAACAGCTGGTGAAATCATTTTCTCTTGCTTAAGTCTTCCATCCACTTTATAGGAACCATTCCACTTCAGCTATCGAAAACTCAGATGCAAACTAGTTTACCATTACAATGTTTATTATGGTAATATATAAAAAGGACATTATAATAGTCAGTTCAGTTGCAATAGTATTTTTAGAAGCATACATACAATCCATTATAAACAATTTGCAGGGTACTCGTAGATTCATATTTGTGCATTATGTCAGTTCTTTCATGTATGATAATGTCTAGATTGGTTGAACCACTTTACACTAAATTAAACGAGTCAATGGTAATTTACCTTCTTTCCTTGTGAGCAAAAACACAGCCAGGAGGTAGAAACACACACACACACATGCGCAAACACGCACAAACACGCATACACACACATGCATTCAGGAGGTAGACTCAAAGTAGACTCTTCCACATTTCATTCTGCAACAGAGCATCCAATCAGAGAGATGCATTTATTCTTGGCTCTCCTCTATTGAAGGTTTCAGTATAGATCGCTTACCGTTTCAATTTAATTGGCTCTTTGGATTTAGGTTCAGAGCTATATATATGGTAGTATTTTCAATGCGGATAATATTCAAAGATTTTATTCACTTTGCTCTAAATGCAAATTGTATGTGAGAGACTATATTCACTACATAAATGACCATCTTGTCTCCAGGTAGCCTAGTGGTTAGAGCGTTGGGCCAGTAACCGAAAGCTTGCTATATCAAATCCCCGAGCTGACAAGGTAAAAATCTGTCATTCTGCTCCTGAGCAAGGCAGTTAACCCACTGTTCCCCGGGCACCGACGACGTGGATGTCGATTATGGCAGCCCCCCGCACCTCTCTGATTCAGAGGGACTGGGTTAAATGTGGAAGACTCATTTCAGTTGAATGCACTCAGTTATACAACAGACTAGGTATCCCCCTTTCCCATTCTGTAATGATACAGTTACTTCCAGGGGTAATGACCATCTTGTTCCCACCATAATGCAACAGTATAATTACTACCAGAGGTATTGTCCTGTTCTGTCTTATGGGAGAGGGAGAAGGATGGTGAGAGGGAGAGGACAGGGGAGCCTTACAATATAGGAGTGCTCTTACCCCTCTGTGTAAACGAATAATGGATTTATTTGACTCGTCATGCCTAGGCTGCCATAGAGTAAATGATGACTAAGGCGGCACTTTTCCCTGCAGTGGTGAGTGTGGCAGCAGAACTGTCAGAGTTCTGTACTACTATAGAGGGATAAATACATGAACAGTGGCTCAGAGCTCCCTCTCTCTTTCATTTATCACTTTCTCTCTTTTTCTTTCTCGTTCTCGTTCTCTTTCTCACTCACAGTTTCTCTTGAATTAAAACCCCCTGAACAAACCTGAAAGACGTGCTCCTAAATCAATATTCTATTTCATCAGAGATACAATACAGCTTAACTTTAAAATACAGCTTTACTTTAGAATAAAGCTAAACTTTACAATACAGCTTACAACACAGCTCAACTTTACAATACAGCTTACAACACAGCTCAACTTTACAATACAGCTTACAACACAGCTCAACTTTACAATACAGCTTACAATACAGCTCAACTTTACAATACAGCTTACAACACAGCTCAACTTTACAATACAGCTTAACTTTACAATACAGCTTACAACACAGCTCAACTTTACAATACAGCTTAATTTTACAATACAGCTTACCATACAGCTCAACTTAACTTTGTAAGGTGGGTAGGCTTCTTTATAAGGCTCATAATTGTTGTTATTGTTATTATTATCTTTTCATTTGAACCTAATTCAATCAAAAGAAATGTGTGGATAGGGTCCAGTTTGTGTGTGTGTTAGTGTTCCTATGTGCGTGTGTGTGTCCATGACCGTTGGTCTGCGACTATGGTGTGTGTGTATGTGCATGTTCGCACCTAGGGAGTGTAACTGTGTGATTTAAAACTGTATGGTAAGGGGCCAATTAATCAGTGGTAGCTATCACCATGAGGAAGGCTTATGTAAAGTGCCTTCAGAAAGTATTCACACCCCTTGACTTATTCCACATTTTGTTGTGTTACAGTCTGAATTCAAAACAATTTTCTCACCCATCTACACACAATACCCCACAATGACAAAGTTAAAACCTGTTCTAGAAATGTTTGCAAATGTATTGAAAATAATATACAGAAATATCTCATTGACAGTTAAAGTCGGAAGTTTACATACACTTAAATTTGGAGTCATTAAAGCTCATTTTTAAACCACTCCACAAATTTCTTGTTCACAAACTATAGTTTTGGCAAGTCGGTTAGGACATCTACTTTGTGCATGACACAAGTCATTTTTCCAACAATTGTTTACAGACAGATAATTTCACTTATAATTCACTGTATGACAATTACAATGGGTCAGAAGTTTACATACATTAAGTTGAATGTGCCTTTAAACAGCTTGGAAAATTCCAGAAAATTATGTCATGGCTTTAGAAGCTTCTGATAGGCTAATTGACATCATTTGAGTCAATTGGAGGTGTACCTGTGGATGTATTTCAAGGCCTACCTTCAAACTCAGTGCCTCTTTGCTTGACATCACGGGAAAATCAAAAGAAATCAGCCAAGAAATTGTAGACCTCCACAAGTCTGGTTCATCCTTGCGAGCAATTTCCAAACGCCTGGAGGTACCACATTCATATGTACAAACAATAGTACGTATAGTATAAAGTATAAACACCATGGGACCACGCAGCTGTCATACCGCTCAGGAAGGAGATGCGTTCTGTCTCCTAGAGATGAACGTACTTTGGTGCGAAAGGTGTAAATCAATCCCAGAACAACAGCAAAGGACCTTGTGAAGATGCTGGAGGAAACAGGTACAAAAGTATCTCTATCCACAGTAAAACGAGTCCTATATCGACATAACCTGAGAGGCCGCTCAGTAAGGAAGAAGCCACTACCCCAAAATCGCCTACGGTTTGCAACTGCACATGGGGACAAAGATTGATATTTTTGGAGAAATGTCCTCTGGTCTGATGAAACAAAAATAGAACTCTTTGGCCATAATGACCATCGTTATATTTGGAGGGAAAAGGGGGAGGCTTGCAAGGCGAAGAACACCATCCCAACCGTGAAGCACGGGGGTGGCAGCATCATGTTGTGGGGGTGTTTTGTTGCAGGAGGGACTGGTGCACTTCACAAAATAGATGACATCATGTGGAAGGAAAATGATGTGGGTATATTGAAGCAACATCTCAAGACATCAGTCAGGAAGTTAAAGCTTGGTCGAAAAGGGGTCTTCCAAATGGACAATGACCCCAAGCAAACTTCCAAAGTTGTGGCAAAATGGCTTAAGGACAAAAAAGTCAAGGTATTGGAGTGGCCATCACAAAGCCCTGACCTCAATCCTATAGAAAATGTGTGGGCAGAACTGAAAAAGTGTGTGCAAGCAAGGAGGCCTACAAACCTGACTCATTACACCAGCTTTGTCAGGAGGAATGGGCCAAAATTCACCCAACTTATTGTGGGAAGCTTGTGGAAGGCTACCTGAAACATTTGACCCATATTAAACAATTTAAAGGCAAATCTACCAAATACTAATTGAGTGTATGTAAACTTCTGACACACTGGGAATGTGATGAAATAAATAAAAGCTGAAATAAATAATTCTCTCTACTATTATTCTGACATTTCACATCCTTAAAATAAAGTGGTGATCCTAACTTACCTAAGACAGGGAATGTTTACTAGGATGAAATGTCAGGAGTTGTGAAAACTGAGTTGAAATGTATTTGGCTTAGGTGGATTTAAACTTCCGACTTGATTCACACCTCTTTGCTATGACACTCCAAATTGAGCTCAGGTGCATTCAATTTCCTTTGATCATCCTTGAGATGTCGCTACAACTTGATTGGAGTCCGCCTGTGGCTATTTTGTTAGACTTCAGTACGGCTTTTGACATTATCTATCAGAGTCTGTTGCTGGAAAAACGTACATTACCATTCAAAAGTTTGGGGTCACTTAGAAATGTCCTTGTTTTTGAAAGAAAAGCACATTTTTGGTCCATTAAAATAACTTCAAATTGATCAGAAATACAGTGTAGACATTGTTAATGTGGTAAATGACTACTGTAGCTGGAAACTGCTGATTTTTTAATGGAATATCTACGTACATAGGCGTACAGAGGCCCATTATCAGCAACCATCACTCCTGTGTTCAAATGGCACATTGTGTTAGCTAATCCAAGTTTATCATTTTAAATGGCTAATTGATCATTAAAAAAACATTTTTCAATTACGTTAGCACAGCTAAAAACTGTTGTCCTGATTAAAGAAGGCCCGTTTTATAGCTTTTATTTTTTAGACTAGTTGAGTATCTGGAGCATCAGCATTTGTGGGTTCAATTACAGGCTTGAAATGGCCAGAAACAAATCATTTTCTGCTGAAACTCATCAGTCTATACTTGTTCTGAGAAATGAAGACTATTCCATGCGAGAAATTGCCAAGAAACTGAAGATCTCGTACAACACTGTGTACTACTCCCTTCACAGAACAGCGAAAACTGTCTCTAACCAGAATAGAAAGAGGAGTGGGAGGCCCCGGTGCACAACTGAGCAAGAGGACGAGTACATTAGAGTGTCTAGTTTGATAAACAGATGCCTCACAAATCCTCAACTGGCAGCTTCATTAAATATTACCCCCAAAACACCAGTCTCAACTTCAACAGTGAAGAGGTGACTCCGGGATGCTGGCCTTCTAGTGTCTGTGTTCTTTTGCCCATCTTAATCTTTTATTTTTATTGGCCAGTCTGAGATATGTCCTTTTCTTTGCAACTCTGCCTATACCCCACAAGATATACCACCAGAGGTCTCTTCACAGTCCCCAAGTTCAGAACAGACTATGGGAGGCACACAGTACTACATAGAGCCATGACTACATGGAACTCTATTCCACATCAAGTAACTCATGCAAGCAGTACAATTAGATTTAAAAAACAGATACAAATACACCTTATGGAACAGCGGGGACTGTGAAGCAACACAAACAGGCACAGGCACATGCATACAAACACACGATAACATAGGCACTCTATACACTTACACATGGATTTTGTGTTGTGAATATGTGGTAGTAGGGGTCTGAGGGTCTTGGCAGCAGCTAATGGGGATCCATAATAAATACAAATACAGATTAAATTGTAAAGTCCCACAGTTGACAGTGCATGTCAGAACAGAAACTATACCATGAAGTCCAAGGAACTGTTTGTAGATCTCCGAGATAGAATTGTGAGGAGGCATATATCTGGGGAAGAGTAAAAAACTATTTCTAGTGTTAATAGTTTCCAAGAGCACAGTGGTCTCCATCATTGGCAAATTGAAATAAAAATGGAACTACCCAGACTCTGCCTAGAGCTGGCCTTCCGACCAAACTGAGCAACCGGGCAAGAAGGTCCTTGGTCAGGGGGGTGACCAAGAACCCAATGACAACACTGACAGAACTGAGATGGGAAAACCTACCAGAAGGGCAACAGTCTCTACAGCACTTCACCAATCTGGGCTTTATGGGAGAGTGGTCCAGATGGAAGCCACTCCTGAGAAAAAGGCACATGACAGCACGCCAGGAGTTTGCAAAAAGGCATGTGAAAGACTCTGGGAGCATAAGGCAAAAGATTCTGTGGTCTGATGAGACAGAAACTGAACTCTTTGGCCTGAATGTAAAGCGATATGTCTGGAGAAAACCAGGCACAGCTCATCACCTGCCTAACATCATCTCTACCGTGAAACATGGTGGTGGCAGCATAATGCTATTTGGATGCTTTTCTGTGGCAGGGACTGGGAGATTAGTAAGGATAGAGGGAACAAGGAATGGTGCCAAATACATGTAAATCCTTGACGAGAACCTGCTTCAGAGTGCAAATGACCTTAGACTGGGGTGAAGATTGACGTTCCAATATGGCAATGACCCCAAGCATACAGCCAAAGCAACACTCAAGGACTTTCACATTCTGGTTCTGAAGTCATTCCAGTGGCCCTGACAAAGTCCAGACTTGAATCTCATTGAAAATCTGTGGAAGGACTTGAAGATTGCTGATGGTGGCCCCTCCCAATCTAACTTAACAGCTTTTGAGAAAATCTGCTCGGAGGAATGGGAGAAAATCCCCAAATCTAGATCTGCAAAGCTGATACAGACAAAACCAAGGCATTACAAAGCTGTAATCGCTGCTAAATATGCTTCTACAAAGTATTGACTCAGGGGTGTGATTACTTACCGTATGTAAATTAGATATTTATATATTTAATTTTCAATAAATGTGCAAACATTTATAAAAACTTGTTTTCACTGTCATTATGGGGTATTGTGTGTAGATGGTTGAGAAGAAAGTCTAGCAAAAAATTGAAAAAATTTGAATTCAGGTTGTAACACAAGAAAATGTGGACTAATCAAGGAGTATGAATACTTTCTGAAGGCACTGTAAAAGAAAACAGAAAAAAGGGCATCAGCGCAATTGTGACTAAAATAACACACAATGGATGCCTTTGACTCTTTCTTTGAGTGAGCTTCATAAGTTATTCAAAGGACTAGCTGCTTGTGAGGAGACTGAGGAAAGTGTTGAGCCTGTACGTCCCAAAGAGCCATGGTTGTGAGTTCTGACCGGAAATGATGTAACTGAGAAGGAGTACGAGGTGGACCGAGATGAAGAGCTAGTGTTAGCAGGGAAGGAGAGTTGAAATAAATCAGTGTTTGGGAAACTAGGTCAAGAGGGGCAGAAAACCCAAAGAAAGGTACCACTTCAGTGAGAGGAGTGAAGTTTATGAAAGCCTTGTCGGCCTATACAGTAGTAGTGTATCTGGGTCCTGTAGTACTGTTTCACTACCTGGTCTAGTCGTCTCTCCTCGAATCAGATGCCTCGTTGTGCTTCCATGGTCCTCACTTCCGCGGTCCTCACTTTCACGGTCCTCACTTTCACGGGCCTCGTTTTCGCGGCCCTTGCTTCCACAGTCCTCGTTTCCACGGTCATCGCTTCCTTGATCAGGCAGAGTGGTGCATGCAGGGTGTAGATCCTCTGTTGCGGGCTATTGCTGCCACAATGATACTTGAGCTGCACAGCTCCACATAGTTCAAATCAATTTCTATTTATATCACACCTTCCATACAAAACAGGTGTAGTCCAGTGTACCCTTTACAGTTAAGGCAAGCTTTGATTTGCCTTGTTCACCTGTGCCCTAAGACCAGCCTCTACATTTGCCAGAGGGCATTGCTAGAATGAAGTTCAATGAACTCAACCCCTGCTGCGGTACATCTGTGAAACACTACTCGACGTGACACAGCTGCCCGGTGGAACCAACATGTTGTCACCTGTAGAAAATGGCCCACTACAGTACACACAGCATCTTTCTTGCAACAGCCTGCAGGGTTAAACAGAGGACAAATATATCACTGTGAATCACAAGGTATCTCAGTGTGTGAACTACTGTAGCCAACAAGAGCCTGTAAGTTGTGCATGTGCGTGTGTGCGTGCGTGCTAGAACTTGTGATATGCAGCGACTCAGGCAGGGTCAGCGACGCAAGAAGCAGGTTTGAGTTTCACAAATCCGTTTATTCTCTGTGCCTCTCCTTGTCTAGACATGTCTTATTGCCTTGTGTTACTGCTACCCAGGAAACTGTATCCTGACAGGGGCCTTGCTGAGCCCACTGAGGTAGTACTGTATTACACAGGAAACACACACACACCCCGCATACACACACGCACATGTATGCACATACACACCCTCCCTCCCTTCCTACCTCTCTCTCTCTGTAATGATTGACGAGGGGAAGGAGGAGGGAGCAAAGGATAAATGATTCCTCTCCACGGACTCATGGTCTCAACATTATGAAGTCTCTGGATCTGAAGCGGGGTCTCAACATTATGAATTCTCTGGATCTGAAGCGGGGTCTCAACATTATGAAGTCTCTGGATCTGAAGCGGGGTCTCAACATTATGAAGTCTCTGGATCTGAAGCGGGGTCTCAACATTATGAAGTCTCTGGATCTGAAGCGGGGTCTCAACATTATGAAGTCTCTGGATCTGAAGCGGGGTCTCAACATTATGAAGTCTCTGGATCTGAAGCGGGGTCTCAACATTATGAAGTCTCTGGATCTGAAGCGGGGTCTCAACATTATGAAGTCTGCCAGTGTCTCAACACAATGCGTTCAATCATCACATTGTGCCTCCGAGTGGCATGGTTTAGTTTGCCCTGGAAATGAATCAGAGAGCGCTGATGTTTTGGGCATCTGACAACTGAGAGGAACAATTAGGGTTCTTTGTGTGGCACTGTCTGGCACAACTAGTACCAGTATCCCAATACTGAGGAACAATGGCACAAGACACTAATGTTTACTGAGTGGCTTGTACTTTGTGGTAAAAAGAAGATTCCATACCACGCTGCCTCTTACGCTACCACGCTGTACTCTCAGTCCCATGGACATGATTTAGAACATTGTGAGGAATGTGTGCTTTGTTGCATGGTATGTTTGTCCTTACATTTTTGGAGAGTGAGTGTGTGTTTGAAGGTGTGTGTTTACAAACAGACAGAGGTCAGGCCTTATAAGCCCTGTGGTGGTTGGAGAAGGGGGAGAGGAGGAAGGGAAGACAAGTGGAGGAAGAGAAAGGGATGAGGGAGAGGGGAAAGAAGAGAGGGATGGGAGGAAGAGAGAAGGAGGGAAGAGGAGGAGGAGAAGAGGAAGGGGAGGAGGAGAAGAGGAAGGGAGAGGGATTGAGAAGAAGAGGAGAGGGGAAGAGCAGAAGGAGGAGGAGAAGAGGAGGAAGATGAGAGGGGAGGAGGAGAGGAGGACGGTAGGAAGACAGGGAGGAGGATGGGAGGAGTTGGAGAGGGGAAGAGGGTATATTTAGTCAGTCCTAGGTCAAGCCAGCTCATGACACACCACTCCAGGCCCAGAGAACACACACTCTCTCTCTGTCTCTGTCTCTGTCTCTGTCTCTCTGTCTGTACTGTGTATGGGAGCAGGGGAATGGGAAACATTGCCTTGTGTTCACGCTACAGTGGCAGCCTAGCTCGCATATTACTATGCGTTTTCCTCTCTCTCTTGATGAAAGTTGCATCCATTGACCTAGTTTAGCCTAAACAAGCTTCCACAAGGCTTTCTTCCACAAACACAAGTCTTTGTTTGTCTTTCTACAGAAGCAGGACAGAGAGAAAATAAAAAAATGGAATGGGGAAAAAACGGGGAGTAGAATGTTTTATTTTCTATGGAGCTGTAAGTCACACGCTAGTGAGAGATGTTTCACTGACACAACAAGTCACGTTGTTATGACATAGTCAGTACAGTTCAAATAAAACATTGAATGGGTTTTCTATGGAACTACAGTATGTCACAAGCTTGCAGCCAGTGAGATGCCCCCGTCTCTTTTCTCTCTCTCTGCACAGTCTGGGGGGGAGGGAGAGAGATGACCATAGAAATATCATTTGTGATGGGTAGAACATTCTGTGATGGGTGGATCCCATGTATATGGTTCTGGCCTTGTAGGTAGCTTAGGGCTGGTGGGTTGTGTGTCATAGAGGAACACCTGGAGCCAACAGGTTCCTTTCCTACCAGCCCACAGTAAAGCTGCTGCTTGGGGGCTGGACGTAGGCCTAGCGGCATCAGTCAAAGCCCTGTCTTTACCACCAAAGGAACTGTGCTACAGGGCTTGACAGCCCTATAATCTGCCCACATTTGACTGAGGCTGAACAGCAGTGTCTGTCTCACTGCTACCCACCCAAAAAGAAAACATACACAGAACAGCCATATGGTTGCGTGAAGTCTCAAAGTAATTTTAAAGGCCGCAAGGGCTAGACCCCCCACTATCCACATTGGCCTACACACTTCACTCTGCACAGTAGAAGTGGTTCAGTGTAAAGAACTCAAGGTATTCCCTCGTACTTACAATGAACCAGGCAATTTCCAGGGTGGTAAAATAGCCCTGAGACATTGCTGTACATGGCCTCCATTACTATGGTGTCTAGTAGGGTGTAAATGTAACCATAGACTCAACAGCAATCTGCATATTTCACAGAGCCCTCCCCCCTAACACTCCCTGTCTCACTGATCCCTCCCTCCCTGTACATTTGATCCCTGTCTCACTGATCCCTCCCTCCCTAATCCCTGTCTCACTGATCCCTCCCTCCCTAATCCCTCCCTAATCCCTGTCCCACTGATCCCTCCCTCCCTTACCCTCCCTAACCCTCCCCGTCCCACTGATCCCTCCCTTCCTTACCCTCCCTGTCTCACTGATCCCTCCCTCCCTTACCCTCCCTAATCCCTGTCCCACTGATCCCTCCCTCCCTAATCCCTCCCTAATCCCTGTCTCACTGATCCCTCCCTCCCTAATCCCTCCCTAATCCCTGTCCCACTGATCCCTCCCTCCCTTACCCTCCCTAATCCCTGTCTCACTGATCCCTCACTCCCTAATCCCTCCCTAATCCCTGTCCCACTGATCCCTCCCTCCCTAACCCTCCCCGTCCCACTGATCCCTCCCTCCCTTACCCTCCCTGTCCCACTGATCCCTCCCTCCCTAACCCTCCCTGTCTCACTGATCCCTCCCTCCCTTACCCTCCCTGTCCCACTGATCCCTCCCTCCCTAACCCTCCCCGTCCCACTGATCCCTCCCTCCCTTACCCTCCCTGTCCCACTGATCCCTCCCTCCCTAACCCTCCCTGTCTCACTGATCCCTCCCTCCCTAACCCTCACTGTCTCACTGATCCCTCCCTAATCCCTGTCCCACTGATCCATCCCTGTCTCACTGATCCCTCCCTCCCTAACCCTCCCTGTCTCACTGATCCCTCCCTCCCTAACCCTCCCTGTCCCACTGATCCCTCCCTCCCTAACCCTCCCTGTCTCACTGATCCCTCCCTCCCTAACCCTCCCTGTCTCACTGATCCCTCCCTCCCTAACCCAACCTCTCACTGATCCCTCCCTCCCTGTCCCACTGATCCCTCCCTCCCTAACCCTCCCTGTCTCACTGATCCCTCCCTCCCTAACTCTCCCTGTCTCACTGATCCCTCCCTCCCTAACCCTCCCTGTCTCACTGATCCCTCCCTCCCTAACCCTCCCTGTCTCACTGATCCCTCCCTCGCTAACCCTCCCTGTCTCACTGATCCCTCCCTCCCTAACCCTCCCTGTCTCACTGATCCCTCCCTCCCTAACCCTCCCTGTCTCACTGATCCCTCCCTCCCTAACCCTCCCTGTCCCACTGATCCCTCCCTCCCTGTCCCACTTCCACTCTCATGTGTCACCCTTCTCTAACCCTGCCCCCCGTCACGTGGTATGTCCGAGTGGGTCTCCCCATGTAAGTGTTCACAAGTGCTGAGGTTGCAAGGGAGTGGGATAGGGGTGTGTGTGTGTGAGGGGTGTCGGCTGAGATGTCTTAGAGAGGTGGTTCCGCGTAACATTACCTTCTGCTGTGTGAATTAGCCTAACCAGCGAGGAAGAGGAGGCTGCTAGTTAAATGCCACGTTACGTCAAGAAAAGGAGGATCCTCTGCCTCATCACTACCAAATGGAAAGCTAGGCCTGGAGGGGAGTGGAAACCGGGAGGAGGTTAGTAAAAATTATTGGGAGGAGGGTGGCCAGAGCTCATTCCCCTACTGCCAGACAGCAGCTCACTTCACCTAACAGTCTCTTTTGACCGACTTGCATCGCCCAATATCCTGACACTAGCCTAATAGCATACCAGAGAAATGATGCTACCTCTCAACACTCCTTTTGGTCTACTACACAGACTGATCTGGGACCAGTCCTGGCTCTAATCCTTCTACCCATGGCTCTGGTTCCTAATCTGAGCGGCTCCTTTAAGTGATTCTACCAGGCTGCTGGGTCTGTTTGTTGGCTCTCCAGTAAATATAGCTGCTGGTCGGGGGCTGTTGATGACAGCTAGCCGCAATTACAGGATGAACTATAAGCCAGCTGAGAGGAGAGGAGGAGAGAGGAGAGAATGCTACTATGGAGGGGGTATATGCTCTGTAGCCGCAGGTGGAAACACACTGCCTGCCTGAGTGAGAAACCACAGAGGTTTACAGAATACAGTGTTCATATAGACAGAACAGTGGGATGACAGATTTACATCACCTCAACCTCTGAACAGTATTCACCGCCTAGCAGTGACAATACTAATAGATGGGTTGGTTGTTCAGCAGGAAAACCGACACGTGCGCAGTGCGCAACTACAGGGAAAAACAGACTGTGTTGGCTTAGATTGATAACACGTTAACTATATTTAGTCTCCAATTTTGATTGAAAACATAAATCAAGTTGCACAATGAGCACTTGTCTCTCAAATACATCGTCACAGTTGTTGGTTAGCTAGCTAGCTAAAATTGTTTGCCATATTAGCATAGACGTGACACCAGTCAAAACACCTCAAAACAAGACATGGTATCAAGAACAAGATGAAACGAGCTAAAACGAGCCTCTTATGATTTCCCATGGCAGTTTCTTGTCATTGTTGCTAGTAATCTAGCCATCCAGAACCATACCAATACATGGCCTTCTGTCCCTTTGAAGCGAGTGCACAGTTTTCGTGACGTTCTCAGCTAACCCGTCTATAGGTATGTTTTTCATATCCTCTGAACAGTATTCACCTCCCAGCAGTGACAATACTTATACAGTAGGTATGTTTTTCATATCCTCTGAACAGTATTCACCTCCCAGCAGTGACAATACTTATAAAGTAGGTATGTTTTTCATATCCTCTGAACAGTATTCACCTCCCAGCAGTGACAATACTTATACAGTAGGTATGTTTTTCATATCCTCTGAACAGTATTCACCTCCCAGCAGTGACAATACTTATACAGTAGGTATGTTTTTCATATCCTCTGAACAGTATTCACCTCCCAGCAGTGACAATACTTATACAGTAGGTATGTTTTTCATATCCTCTGAACAGTATTCACCTCCCAGCAGTGACAATACTTATACAGTAGGTATGTTTTTCATATCCTCTGAACAGTATTCACCTCCCAGCAGTGACAATACTTATACAGTAGGTATGTTTTTCATATCCTCTGAACAGTATTCACCTCCCAGCAGTGACAATACTTATACAGTAGGTATGTTTTTCAGGATTTTGCTGGATTTGATTTTAGTTTCAGGAACCCAAACAGCAGATGTTCTTGAGTGATGTCAAAGGGAAGATACCAACTGTGTGTGTCTGTGCGTGTGGTTTTGATTGTAAATCAGGAAGGATTACTGAGTTTGTCTGTCTGAATACTGAGAGGAGAGAGAGATGGTTGTGTGTGTGTGTTGTGTGTGTGTGTTAGCCTTCTACCCCCTCATTTTACCCCCTTATCACACCGAACATAGCTTTTTTTTTTAAACCTCACGACTGGTTGTGATACAGCCCGGGATCAAACCAGGGTCTGTAGTGACACCTCTAGCACTGAGATGCAGTGTCTTAGACCGCTGCGTCACTCGGGAAAATAAAAACATTTAGAATACTGCTGTGCTGTGCCAGGACAATGGCAGTTGGCACAATTCATTTATGCTCAAATAAAAGTTGCTTATCCTCTAAATCACGTTTTAACTTTAATTGGTATCATGATCATGGTACATAAAGGACATAAAATACACAATGCAGTGTGATATCCACCGAAATTCCTTCCTTCCTCTGTATTAAATTGAGACGGATTGATCTGATCAGACAGTCAGTTTTCTGCCCATACCTCGCCCTTGGTACTGGAACCAATCAAGTTGGCAGCGCTGGATTACGACGACCATATCTGGCCTGTCATCATAGTAAGGGCCAGTTAGTTGAAGTGGAAATCTATTTTCTAGGCCATGACACGCCTGTGTCATGCTGCAGTGTGTCTGCAGTTCATTAGGCCTAACTGCAGTTAAGGTATAGGGATGAACTTGTTTGTCCTGTCCCTGGTTCCATTTAATGTGTTTGTTGTTTGCTGTCTGCCTAATGCAATTTCTGTAACCAGTCTTGAGGCAAATTCATTTGAGTGGGGCCAATTGGACATGCCCCTGATCTTCAGTTCTGTTCTGAAAATAATATTTGTTGTCCTTGAGGAGGATTGATGTTCAAAGTAAAGTTAATATCTGTGGCAATGTAATGGCTTCATCGATTATATTCATATTATTTTTCATCCATACAGAAGAAAAAAACTTTTGTCATTAAAATCCACCACTCTCCACACCTAAGTAGGGCCCATGTAGCCTAGCCTTCAAATAGTCTGCTACCCCTTTGCTAATCTGGATCAGTTTTCATAGCCTATCGTTAGGGGTCGTTAGGGGACGTGAAAATGGAAGAGCCAGTTCATACCGTGACAGCTGTGCAAATACAGTGGGTAGACATGGGATTCACCCCAGTCTGTCGCCCCGGTTGGCATGCACGAACAGCAGTGCCCGACTACTAGTGCCGAATGCCGATGGCATTGCAGGGATGCCAACTCCTCGCCTGTAGTGTTGTGAGGGCACGAAACGGCCCCGCCTACTGTTACAACTCTGCCTTTTCATTGGTCCAACGTTGGTCAGGGCGAGCGCTACAAACCTAAACTGCAATGCACATGATTTTCGGTACGAGCGTGGGGTTGTGTAGCCTGTGTTTGCTACATTAGGAATAATGCCAAAGTGAAAAATATATAGTTCATAAGGTAGACAGGAAAGACATTTTCCGTAAAGCACTGTCAAATTCATTGTTTTAGTGATCCAGTGTACCAAAAGTTCACGTTGGAAAGCGGAGCTTCTCCTTTATGCACGGATGGAGCGGCGCAGTTAACAGACAATACATAGGATTCCGTTCAAGTAAGTTTTTCTGAGGTGAGTAGATTTACTCTCTCGTGTATTTAGACTAGTTAAGACATCTGTCTGAGAGTTCCTTATCTTTTTAGCTAGAGCAGAGTGTGAGCTCGACGAGTAGGCTAGATCACTTTGCGCCTTTATTCAATAATAACGGAGTAGAGATTGAGTGAGAACGGCTTCTAGTAGGGCAGTGGTTTACTAAACGACAGTGATACACACTTAAAGAAATAGTCAACTAAACACTACATTATTTATGTGATTTTTTTGCCTTAGTAAAACAAATTATTTTATGCATCTATAAAATCATGTTGTTCATATCCACATCAAATGCCTTGGAATTTGATTTAATTGATAGACTCCACGATCTCGATACTGTCCGCGATATCGTGAGGCTAAACGGATCATAATTGAATCTCTCTAGACGTCTCGGTAAACATGTTTCCTCCTGGGTTTGTCGACCACTTTCTCTCGATTTGCTTTTGACCACAGGGTGGTGATGTGAATGTCCTCATCACAGAGCCGCGGTGTGGAGCGCAGTGGTTGGGATTTAGGACAATAGGTTTTACATGTCCTCTTAGCGATTCGAGAATAGGAGGAGTGGAGAGTTGCTCCAGAGGAGTGTGTGGGATTGTGATTCACAACGTGTTCTAGACAGGCGAGAAGGACACACACACACACACACACACACACACACACACACACGCACACATTTAACTCAACTCTCATGGACTGAGTGAAGTGGGTCAGCAAGCAGGGATTTCAGAACTCCTCCTGCAGGTTTTGGAGAGGTCAGGGGGCATTAGGCCATTGTCAAATTCAGTAACTGGGCTTTGTTTACTAGATCAAATCAAATTGTATTGGTCACGTACACATGGTTAGCAGATGTTATTGGTCACATACACATGGTTAGCAGATGTTATTGGTCACATACACATGGTTAGCAGATGTTATTGGTCACATACACATGGTTAGCAGATGTTATTGGTCACGTACACATGGTTAGCAGATGTTATTGGTCACGTACACATGGTTAGCAGATGTTATTGGTCACATACACATGGTTAGCAGATGTTATTGGTCACATACACATGGTTAGCCGATGTTATTGGTCACGTACACATGGTTAGCAGATGTTATTGGTCACGTACACATGGTTAGCAGATGTTATTGGTCACGTACACATGGTCAGCAGATGTTATTGGTCACATACACATGGTTAGCCGATGTTATTGGTCACGTACACATGGTTAGCAGATGTTATTGGTCACGT
Organism: Salvelinus fontinalis; assembly: GCF_029448725.1. Taxonomy (NCBI): domain Eukaryota; kingdom Metazoa; phylum Chordata; class Actinopteri; order Salmoniformes; family Salmonidae; genus Salvelinus; species Salvelinus fontinalis. The sequence goes on from NC_074686.1 coordinate 15,826,040, forward strand.
ACACATGGTTAGCAGATGTTATTGGTCACGTACACATGGTTAGCAGATGTTATTGGTCACGTACACATGGTTAGCAGATGTTATTGGTCACGTACACATGGTTAGCAGATGTTATTGGTCACGTACACATGGTTAGCAGATGTTATTGGTCACGTACACATGGTTAGCAGATGTTATTGGTCACATGCAGATGCTATTGGTCACGTACACATGGTTAGCCGATGTTATTGGTCACGTACACATGGTTAGCAGATGTTATTGGTCACGTACACATGGTTAGCCGATGTTATTGGTCACGTACACATGGTTAGCAGATGTTATTGGTCACGTACACATGGTTAGCAGATGTTATTGGTCACGTACACATGGTTAGCAGATATTATTGGTCACGTACACATGGTTAGCCGATGTTATTGGTCACGTACACATGGTTAGCCGATGTTATTGGTCACGTACACATGGTTAGCAGATGTTATTGGTCACGTACACATGGTTAGCAGATGTTATTGGTCACGTACACATGTTTAGCAGATGTTATTGGTCACATACACATGGTTAGCAGATGTTATTGGTCACATACACATGGTTAGCAGATGTTATTGGTCACATACACATGGTTAGCAGATGTTATTGGTCACATACACATGGTTAGCAGATGTTATTGGCCACATACACATGGTTAGCAGATGTTATTGGTCACATACACATGGTTAGCAGATGTTATTGGTCACATACACATGGTTAGCAGATGTTATTGGTCACATACACATGGTTAGCAGATGTTATTGGTCACATACACATGGTTAGCAGATGTTATTGGTCACATACACATGGTTAGCAGATGTTATTGGTCACATACACATGGTCAGTAGATGTTATTGCGAGTGTAGCGAAATGCTCCGACAGTGCAGCAGTACCTAACAGGTAATATGTAACAACTCCACAATAAAACCTAATATCTAACAACTCCACAATAAAACCTAATACACACAATCTAGTAAAGGGATGGGATGAAAATATATAAGTATAAAATATATGGATGAGCAGTGACAGAGCGGCTAAGATGCAATAGATAGTAAAGAATAGATAGTGACGGATACAGTATACATTATAAACCAGTTGTAAGGCTAGAGATCACTGCCCATTCATCATTTTATGGGGTTGGTGGAAGGATTCGGTATCTTATCCATTTACTCTTTGCATTCTCTCACAACATAACCAAGTGATAATAGAATGGACAATCAAAAGTAGTACCATGCGATAACACAGGTTACTACAGGTCTGTCCTTCCTCATATTGCTTGTCCTGGTATGATGCACTCAGGAGTATATGTAAATATCATGTTCTCTAGAAGGCATTATAAAAACCATCCTATAGCCCACTGCTATGCACTCCACTCCAGCTGCATGTACTGTTTTGAGAAAGTCGCCTTTAAGGTTAGAGTGTTTTCTCTGTGGAGAACGGCTTGCTCTGATGTAGTTAAACTGAAGTGCTTTGCTCCATTGCCAGGGCATATTCATTTTATTAAGCTGTTTGATGGTAAGACTCAGGATGATGGGAGGGTAGAAGCAGGATGCCAAGGCCTAAACCAGCCAGCATGGCTGCTGCCAGACAGTCCCAGTTCCCAGTCCCTTTCTCACAGCCTTTCCAGCGCTTTCTCTCTTTCACTTTCTCTCACTCTCTCTTTCCTGCTTCTCTCTTTCACTTCTCTCTTTCTTTCTTTTTTCTTTCAATCTCTTTCTTTCTCCCTAAGTCCTCCTCATTAAATAAGTTATTATAGTATTGTGGTCTGGAGTGAATTCAGACAAACCATTGCATGTTTTTCACTGTGTTCTGCTGCTCAATGCAACACAACAGGGCTCCTGAACACAATGCAGTGTGACGCCATAGATTGCTGCAAGGAACGTCAGTCCTCAGCTCTTTTGTATGGTCTCTAATGGTGTAATCAGTAGCCTACACCAAGCACTGTGTGTGACTGTGTGTGACTGTGTTGGTGTGTGTGATCAGTAGCCCACTAAGCACAGTGTGTGACTGTGTGTGACTGTGTTGGTGTGTGTGATCAGTAGCCCACTAAGCACAGTGTGTGACTGTGTGTGACTGTGTTGGTGTGTGTGATCAGTAGCCCACTAAGCACAGTGTGTGACTGTGTTGGTGTGTGTGATCAGTAGCCCACTAAGCACAGTGTGTGACTGTGTGTGACTGTGTTGGTGTGTGTGATCAGTAGCCCACTAAGCACAGTGTGTGACTGTGTGCGACTTTGTTGTTGTGAGTGATCAGTAGCCCACTAAGCACTGTGTGTGACTGTGTGTGACTTTGTTGTTGTGAGTGATCAGTAGCCCACTAAGCACAGTGTGTGACTGTGTGTGACTGTGTTGGTGTGTGTGATCAGTAGCCCACTAAGCACAGTGTGTGACTGTGTTGGTGTGTGTGATCAGTAGCCCACTAAGCACAGTGTGTGACTGTGTGTGACTGTGTTGGTGTGTGTGATCAGTAGCCCACTAAGCACAGTGTGTGACTGTGTGACTGTGTTGGTGTGTGTGATCAGTAGCCCACTAAGCACAGTGTGTGACTGTGTGTGACTGTGTTGGTGTGTGTGATCAGTAGCCCACTAAGCACAGTGTGTGACTGTGTGACTGTGTTGGTGTGTGTGATCAGTAGCCCACTAAGCACAGTGTGTGACTGTGTTGGTGTGTGTGATCAGTAGCCCACTAAGAACAGTGTGTGACTGTGTGTGACTGTGTTGGTGTGTGTGATCAGTAGCCCACTAAGCACAGTGTGTGACTGTGTTGGTGTGTGTGATCAGTAGCCCACTAAGAACAGTGTGTGACTGTGTGGGACTTTGTTGTTGTGAGTGAACAGTAGCCCACTAAGCACAGTGGGTGACTGTGTGTGACTGTGTTGGTGTGTGTGGTCAGTAGCCCACTAAGCACAGTGTGTGACTGTGTGTGACTGTGTTGGTCTGTGTGATCAGTAGCCCACTAAGCACAGTGTGTGACTGTGTTGGTGTGTGTGATCAGTAGCCCACTAAGAACAGTGTGTGACTGTGTGGGACTTTGTTGTTGTGAGTGAACAGTAGCCCACTAAGCACAGTGGGTGACTGTGTGTGACTGTGTTGGTGTGTGTGGTCAGTAGCCCACTAAGCACAGTGTGTGACTGTGTGTGACTGTGTTGGTGTGTGTGATCAGTAGCCCACTAAGCACAGTGTGTGACTGTGTGTGACTTTGTTGTTGTGAGTGATCAGTAGCCCACTAAGCACTGTGTGTGACTGTGTGTGACTTTGTTGTTGTGAGTGATCAGTAGCCCACTAAGCACAGAGAATCAATACAAAGATGAAGGTCAAGGTGAAAGATTAACAGGAAACTGAAAACGCTCAGTGTTTTAACACTCAGAAAAATTATACAAGAGGTGGCCTAAAAAAGTCAGTACAATGACATTTTACTTTTTGTACTGAGCTCTTCAAGAACACCCTACTTTCAGTTCTCTGCGTAGATCAGTTTGTGTGTGTGTATGTGCTCTGGTGTGTGCTTCCATATGTGTGTGGTTCTTACTTTTTAGGAAATTGTTGGCCTTGCATTCTTTAAAAAAAAGAGTGTCTTTTAGTTTTCACAGCTGATAGTCATTTCATAAGGATTGTAGCATACATGGTGCCCAGCAGTGTTGTAAGGATGCCCAGCTGGGAGAGAACACTGATTCCCAGAATGTCCTACAAATCTCTACTTCCTGAAGGGAGGTGCCAAACTGGACCTACCCAAGCTCAATTGTTACTATCCAAATTCCTTAAATTAGAAATAAGATTTCAAACCACAGCCTCAATTGTAATATTCATCTCAGGAAGTAAAGTTCTTGTTCTTGATTCAGACCACATCTCTGTTGTTGTGTTAAGTCTATAGTCCATAAAGCAGGTTTCATCCAGGCTTCTCCCAATCAGTCAGGGAAGGTTTCTCCACGATCTACAGTCACCTGACCTGGCTTTATTTATCAGGGTTATCTGATCCAGAGATGTTACCCCTGTCTTGTTATCTCTCCGCTGGCCTGTCTCTCGTGTCCTGACACGTCCCTCCATGACAGAGGCATCCCTGAGGGGTAAAGGTATTTCTGGGGGGGTGGAGTTGGGAGTTTGAGAAAGGGATTTTTTGACATTCCTCTGGAGGGGCTGCTTAGACATTAGGGGAGGTAAGGAATGGGGAGGGATGTTAATCTAAATTAGGGAGAGGGGATGTTGTACATTTTGAGGGAAGGGATAGAGGTGGGAGTTAAATGAGAAAGGGAATGTTTTGATATTCCTCTGGAGGAGCAGCTGTGATAATTAAAAAAAATGTTTTATTGAACCTTTATTTAGCTAGGCAAGTCAGTAAAGAACACATTCTTATTTACGATGTGTGCCGCCCTATTGGTCTCTCAATCACGGCCGGATGTGATACGGCCTGGATTTGAACCAGGGACTGTATTCACACTTCTTGCACTGAGATGCACTGCCTTAGACCACTGCGCCACTTGGGAGCCACTCTGGAGCAGATGAGACAATAGAGTAAGGGGGGGTTGGAATTTTGGGTTGGAGAGGAGAAGACGGGACATTGGGATTGGGTTTAGGGGGTTGGATAAGAAAGATAATATCAGATATTCCTCAGGAGAGGAGAGGGAGGTGGGGAGGGGAAGGCAGGATGAAAGACGGTTCACTCCCTCTCTTTTACCCTCTGCTTTTCCTTCCTAAGCCCAGCGGGACGAGGCGTGTGTGAGGGAGGGTGGATATATTCTCTCTCCCTTCCCACCACTTTTCCTCCCAGCCTGTAGAGAAGGGAGGACTGAATTAAGTCATCACGGTCATCCATAGTTCACCCTAGCTTGTTAGCATCAAGCGATGGTGTCAACCATGGCATATAGAACAGAGTGCGTTAGCGACTTTGTAAAGTCATGGATGGCAGTACAGTGATGCTAGTGTTCAACCTCTAATGGAACTGGGTCAGAGAGACCTACTGTATGTGTTTCTGTCAGTATCACTACTCTTTATGAATATGTTTATCAGTGTTCATGTGCTGACTTGCTACACCCTCGATTACTTCTGTGATTATTATTATTTGACCATGCTGGTCATTTATGAACATTTGAACATCTTGGCCATGTTCTGTTATAATCTCCACCCGGCACAGCCAGAAGAGGACTGGCCACCCCTCATAGCCTGGTTCCTCTCTAGGTTTCTTCATATTCTTTTGGCCTTTCTAGGGAGTATTTCCTAGCCACCGTGCTTCTACACCTGCATTGCTTGCTGTTTGGGGTTTAGGCTGGGTTTCTGTACAGCACTTTGATATATCAGCTGATGTAAGAAGGGCTATATAAAATAAATTTGATTTGATTTGTTCATAAAGTGTCTCAGAGTAAGAGTGCTAATCTAGGATCAGTTTAGCATTTTACATCATAATAAGTAAGATTACATGGACTGGGGGAGATCTGATTCTGTATCAGAATGCGTACTCTGAGAGGGTTTATGAATATGCGCCCTGGTCTTTGCATGAATATAAGCTCCTGATTTACAGTATATCTGGGTCTTTATAAAGCTTATTGATGTGTAAAGTCTACATGAGCAAGCAGCAATGATGTGTGACTAAACGGATAGCCTGAGCAATGGAAGTCTTCTATTAACTAGTAAAGTGTGTGTGTGTGTGTGTGTATGTTGGCACGAGTGTGCGTGTGTTGCGTTTGGACTCCCTCACAGGATGGGCTGGCAGGTGTTGGGAGTGAAAGGCTACTGGTCCACCCTAGGGCTCTCCCTCCATCCCCTCCATCCCTCCTCTCCCTACGCCCTAGATGAGGATATAGATGGAGGGATGAGGACAGGGGGGTTCCTTCTCTCCTCTCCTCCCTTGTCTCTGAGCAGATGTGTGTTGTCAGTGCAGCCCTATGGGGGGTCTTCCCCCTTAATCCCCAGAGTCCATTGAAGCCCAGCAGTGGAACACACACACTGTCGCTGGCGCTTACCTCTGAACCAGATGTACACACCACTGGGACCACCCCTTGTACCCCTGTCTCTGCCCATTTTGATGGTTCAGTAGAAAGCATGACCTCATTCAGTATTAAGCGTTCTAATAAACAGACATAAGCTGATAAGATGGATGTTTTGTTTTTCTGTTTTCTAATTTCAACCCCAGTTGTGAACAGCTGGGAGCCAGAGGAGAGGTTGGATAAAAAAGATAACATCATCTGTCTTCATGGCCATTGCGTGTTGCTATATGGAGGGGGATTGGGTGGCAAAGAGGGTTAACCTATTCCCCTTGCACTACCCATAGGATTTTGGTCCAAAAGTTGTACATTATATAGGATATAGGGTGCCATTTCAGACAAAGGCTGAGTATACTGTACTTCGGATAACAAGAATGATTGTATCTCCAGTAGTTTCCATCCGGAAGGCTGTCACACAGCTGTACTATGACAGATGTACTGTGTGTGTGTGTGTGTTCGTTTATCCTGAGGCAAAGCTAGCAAACTTAATGGCCCACATTATGAACTAATAAACTCCACACTCTAGGGCCATGTAGTCGACTAGTCGATTGTTTGGTTGACAGGCTGTTGGTGGACCGAGATTTCTTTAGTCGAGCAGTCAGTCGCAAAACATTTTTCATGGAGCACAAGACACCTGTCTGATTGCTGCCTGTCTGAGTGGCCTAATCCATTGTGGAGGCCGTGGGGATGTCACAGTCCATCACTCTAAGACGTGCTACTGAAATTGTATATGGTTATATTATGTAAGAACAATGGTGCAACAGTAATAAAAAATACCTATATATATGTATATATACACTTCTCAAAAAATAAAGGGAACACTTAAACAACACAATGTAACTCCAAGTCAATCACACTTCTGTGAAATCAAACTGTCCACTTAGGAAGCAACACTGATTGACAATAAATGTCACATGCTGTTGTGCAAATGGAATAGACAAAAGGTGGAAATTATAGGCAATTAGTAAGACACCCCCAAAAAAGGAATGGTTCTGCAGGTGGTGACCACACACCACTTCTCAGTTCATATGCTTCCTGGCTGATGTTTTGGTCACTTTTGAATGCTGGCGGTGCTTTCACTCTAGTGGTAGCATGAGACGGAGTCTACAACCCACACAAGTGGCTCAGGTAGTGCAGTTCATCCAGGATGGCACATCAATGCGAGCTGTGGCAAAAAGGTTTGTTGTGTCTGTCAGCGTACTGTCCAGAGCATGGAGGCGCTACCAGGAGACAGGCCAGTACATCAGGAGACGTGGAGGAGGCCGTAGGAGGGCAACAACCCAGCAGCAGGACCGCTACCTCCGCCTTTGTGCAAGGAGGTGCACTGCCAGAGCCCTGCAAAATGACCTCCAGCAGGCCACAAATGTGCATGTGTCTGCTCAAACGGTCAGAAACAGACTCCATGAGGGTGGTATGAGGGCCCGGCGTCCACAGGTGGGGGTTGTGCTTACAGCCCAATGCTGTGCAGGACGTTTGGCATTTGCCAGAGAACACCAAGATTGGCAAATTTGCCACTGGCGCCCTGTGCTCTTCACAGATGAAAGCAGGTTCACACTGAGCACATGAGCACATGTGCTGCCTGCAACATCCTCCAGCATGACCGGTTTGGCGGTGGGTCAGTCATGGTGTGGGGTGGCATTTCTTTGTGGGGCCGCACAGCCTTCCATGTGCTCGCCAGAGGTTTTGGATGAGTTGGACCGCAGAGTAAAGGAAAAGCGGCCAACAAGTACTCAGCATATGTGGGAACTCCTTCAAGACTGTTTCAAAAGCATTCCAGGTGAAGCTGGTTGAGAGAATGCCAAGAGTGTGCAAAGCTGTCGTCAAGGCAAAGGGTGGCTGATTAGAAGAATCTAAGAATCTATTTTTGTTTAACCTCTCTTGGGTACATGAGACGTTAGCGTCCCACCTCTTCAACAGCCAGTGAAACTGCTGGGCGCCAAATTCAAATATAGAAATACTCATTATAATAATTCAGAAAACAAAACATATTTTACATAGGTTTAAAGATTAACTTCTTGTGAATCCAACCACGGTGTCAGATTTATAAAATGCTTTACGGCGAAAGCATACCTTATTTGAGAACATAGCCCAGCAGACAAATCATTACAAACAGTAACCAGCCAAGTAGAAGAGTTACACAAGTCAGAAATAGAGATACAATTAATCCCTTACCTTTGATGATCTTCATATGGTTGCACTCAGCAGATATTCATTTACTCAATAAATGTTCCTTTTGTTCGATAAAGTCTCTTTATATCCAAAAACCTCAGTTTTGTTCACGTGTTTTGTTCAGTAATCCACGGGCTCAAACGCAGTCAAAACAGGCAGACCAAAAAATCCAAATTGTATCCGTAAAGTTCATAGAAACATATCAAATGATGTTTATATTCAATCCTCAGGTTGTTTTTAGCCTAAATAATCGATAATATTTCAAACGGACAATAACGTCGTCAATATAAAAGGTAAATGAAGGTCGTGTGCATGAAAATGCTCTGTGACACTTTAGGGTCTTCTCATTCAGACTGCTCTTACTTCCTCATTTTTCAGAATACAAGCCTGAAACAATTTCTAAAGACTGTTGACATCTAGTGGAAGGCATATGAACTGCAATTTGAGTCAATGGATACTGTAATGGCATTGAATAGAAAACTACAAAACAAAAACTACTTCCCGAATTGATTTTTCTCAGGTTTTCACCTGCCAAATTAGTTCTGTTATACTCACAGACACTATTTTAACAGTTTTGGATACTTTAGTGTTTTCTATCCACATCTACCAGTTATATGTTTATCATATCTTCTGGGCCCGAGAAGCAGGCAGTTTAATATGGGCATGCTTTTTATCCAAAATTCCGAATGCTGCCCCCTACCCTAGAGAAGTTAACTCATTTTTGGTTACTACATGATTCCATATGTGTTCTTTCATAATGTAGAAATAGTAGGTTTGTCCAAACTTTTGACTGGTACTGTATATCTACAGAAATAAGACAGGTCCTACTTTTGTTGCCTGTTTGAGTGTTTGTATAAAAGCTACTGATTCCATGAGCTCCAAGCCTCACGCAACCACAACATGTCGGATAAAGCAGTTTCACAAATATTTTTAATCTTTGCTATGCTGTAATAAAGGGTTTACACTTTTTCTGTCAGAACAGCCTCTCTGGTATTACTGATTGTAACGTCTGCTTCGAACTCACACCCTCAAACACCTAGATCCCCTGAACACAGTTCACTCTCCAGATCACAATCACCTGAATTCTAATCACCTGTTCACAAACCTGTATGTCATTACCACACACTAATTAGTTCAGTTCTTTGCACCGCATCACTGTGAGGTATTGTTTGTTTTGTGACACATGTCTTTCAGAGCTCTGTTTTCCCCGTGATTTACTCCTCCTGTGTATGAGAGTTTTTTGCCTGCCTCACTAACGACGCCTTTTGCCTATTCCCTGCTTGTATTTTAGCCTATCGGATTTCCTGTTATCTACCTATTGCCTGATCTCCCGGACTACGTTACTAGCCTTTTCCCTGCCTGTACTGTTGCCCTTTTGGACCCCCTGTGTATGACCTTCTGCCTGTCCCTGAACCCAGCTACCTGCCTCCTCCTGTGGTCCTTTGCAATAAACATCCGCTGCGCCCTGCGCTTGAAACCAACTCTCTGTCTTCCCTCGTGTTCATTACACTGAAAATGTATTTAGTGTTGTTTTCACTGTCCCAAATTGTCCGAAATATTACATTGTAATCTAACAGCACCTGTTTGTCAAACATAATATGCACGCAGCGCTTGCACCTTACCTTCCTTCTTTTTCTTGATATCTAGTAGTTTCCACAACTAAGTCAAAATGTTTTACACATCTGCCTTCCCCTTTGCCGCCTGAGCAACCAGTAAACATTAATCTGTTTCGAGTTTCTTTTTCATGTCCTCATCCATTTTGCTGTCACGTGTTATGGTGGTCAGAGTTTGTTATAATCAATTTATTGATGTGAATATGATGGGCTATAGGTCAGGACCCATTGGTCACTTGCATTCGATGTGTCACATAAAGAGAGCAAGAGTTGAGGGAATAGGTCATGTTTTTCCTAAACAAATGAAGGATTTCGGTAACCAAACTTTTCAGTCAGAAATGGCTGTAATTATGTCACAGCTTCAGCAACACAGACAACACGATAAACACTGTTGATGTTCTTTGGTGGTCGTGGCAGCAGGGAGGAATGCGAGACAATGGGTGCTAGTCACACAGGCACTTGCTGTCATTTATTTTAACACAGGGCAGCAAGTCTGAGCCCAGCCTGGCACAATCAAATCAATTTCGGTCAGACTCCCTCTAGATTAATTTGTGTGTCTTAATTATTTCATCAAACAGTGCGCTTAAAGCAACAGACAGGTTCAGTGCATATACTTGATTTTATTAAAACACATAGGGTGTGTTTTATATATGGAAAACTACAAGTTTTAAAATCAATTGTTCGAAAGAACAGACGACTCTCGGTAGACCAATATTTTGTTTTGTGTCGGGGACAGCCCTACCACATGTTTGTTAGGCTACTCAATGCCTTCTTTGTGTTGTTTCACTCTTCACTGGTCCCTCTGACATACTAAACTCACCCAAAGTGCTAATGTTGACTTTTAAGCTTCTGGAACCCTTCACTCCCTGCCTTCTCAAAAACACCTCACTCATAAGTCTTCTTCATGCAGGGAAGTACTCTTTCTCTCTCTGTCATTTTAAATACATTATCTCCCCACAGTAACTCACATGCAGGGTGATTATCATAGCTGTTTCGTATGTGTGGCATCGGCACATTAATAATTTAATACCAGCAGCAAGTCATTTCTCCTGACTGGAGCCAGATGTGCTGCTGCTCTTCCTGTACAGCTGACTGGGTAGAAGCCTGAGGCGCTGTAACAGCAGGTGATTGGGTTCACATGGATGATCCCTAATCTGAGCAGCAGGAAGCTGAACAGCCAGCTCACTGAGACCAGAGCCTCCTCAGATTGATCATATCCCCTAGTCTCATCACCTACTGTACCTACCCATTCTCTTGTTTACTTGCTCCCCCTTTATTTCTCTCCTTTCTCTCTTTCGTTCTTTCTTTCTTTCTCCTCGGCATGGTTACCAATTTGAATAGTGAACACTGTTAGTTTCCAGCATTTCAAAGCATGGTACATGGTATGTGCGCTCGCATGTGTCTGTGTGTGTTTGCACGTGAACTTGTGTGTGTGTGTGTGTGTGTGTGTGGCCTGGAGTGGAAGTTTACAGCGGCTGGTATACTGAGCGGTTCACTACAGGGTGGTGATGACTAGTGGTATTAAAGTGAACAGCTGGTGATTCGGTTCAATCCAGTAAAGCTCCATTTACGTCACATAATGGAGCTTTGAGCTTTGGATCGACGAGTCATTTCATCACCATCTTAGTAGTAGAAGGGAAATACGTACTGCATAATAGTATCTCAGGATTCTTTATAAAAACAACAACCTTTATGCTCTTTTTTTGGTCAGCCTCCTCCAACGCCATATTAGAGAATTTGTCAGTACAACAAACCAGCCTCAAAACAGCAGACCACATGTATGGCTTCGTGTGGGAGAGCGTTTTTTGTCTTCGACTCAAGTCCAACATGGCTACCTTTCCAGGGTAGACCTGGAAAGCAAAGCGGTGACCATCCAAACTGGATCAAGACAGCTATTTCTGCCCCAGTGAGTGGTTATTTTAAAGCCCCCCCCCCAAAAAAAGTATTTCTCTCTCGTTGGTGGTAGTGGCAACAGTGATCTGAAATAGCTGTTGAGATAGGGCGTTTTGGATGAACTGAAGTCGAGGGAGAGAGTATGACACAGTTATTGTTTCATTGGATATTAATAATGAATACTCTTGTCACAGTGGCTGTTGTCTCACTGACCCAGTGACATTTTCACAGTGTTCACAGTGTTTGATTTGATTTCTAACTAAAAAGGCTATGTTTAAAATGGCACCCTTTTCTCAATATAGTGCACTACGTTTGACCAGGGCCCTAGAGAATAAGTCTCTCTAACTTGATGTCCGTGGCTGTGAAAGCTGACGTCCACACAAGTCATGGAATAGCGATTAGTCCCCCAATCTGATTATAGGTCATAGGCATCGTCCTTATTGGACAGAGGGAAATTTGGGATTGGGAGTTGTATGGCTTTTATACATTCAGATCACCAGATTACTGTCTGTCTAGGGCATCTGATTTTAATTTTTACATTTGAGCAGTTGGCATTTCACTTCCTTGCCTGAAGTAGGCTGTTAAATTAATTAAATTACATTTATTTTTACAAGTCTGGTTTCATGTTTGATAATGGTTAGAGAGACATAATGACATAATTTTGACATCATTTTCTGGAATTTTCCAAGCTGTTTAAAGGCACAGTCAATTTAGTGTATGTAAACCTCTGACCCACTGGAATTGTGATACAGTGAAATAATCTGTCTGTAAACAATTGTTGGAAAAATGACTTGTGTCATGCACAAAGTAGATGTCCTAACCGACTTGCCAAAACTATGGTTTGTGAACAAGAAATTTGTGGAGTGGTTGAAAAATGAGTTTTAATGACTCCAAACTTAAGTGTATGTAAACTTCCTACTTCAACTGCATATAAACTGGAAAGGTTGCTCGACAACTGCAAGCTTATCCAGCTAACTTCAATTCCTACTAAAGCATGTAGCTAATATTAGCTATTTAGCTAAAGTAAAGGCATGGCAGGCTGCAAATATCAATCTGTTTTCAAAGATTAAGGATTAAATAGTCATGGACAACAAAAAACGACTAACATTTGAACATTGCAGGAGACTCTTTGCTCGTCTTCTGTGCCATCTTCAATAAATGTTATGTTTGTTTCAGAGAACATTCAAATCTCAAAGCACTCCTTTTATCTTGTTTGTATGTACTGTGGGTGTGAAATTCCCGAAAGTTTACAATTCATTCATGCTACATGAGAAGCCCGACATAAGTAGTATGACATCTGGGCATTTAAATCATATAGAACTTTCGAAATGTCACATACTGTAAAACTTACATTTTCACATACTAAAACGGCCTTTTATTTAGGACGCTAGTATGGGTATTAAGACACGGCCAGTGTTATCCAAATCTGTGTGTGTGTGTGTCTCTATAAACAGTATTTTTTTATTTAACCTTTTTTTTTTTAGCTAGGCAAGTCAGTTAAGAACAAATTCTTATTTACAATGACGGCCTATCCCGGCCAAACCCGGACGACACTGGGCCAATTGTGCGCCGCCCTATGGGACTCCCAATCACGGCCGGATGTGATGCAGCCTGGATCCTGTAATCCTCTAGGTTGGTTGTGTTGTTTAGTTAGTTTGACCTCTGACCTCCTTAACCTGGTTCTGTTTTCGCTTTCTCTCTCTCTCACATGTGATGTTGGCTTGTGATCCATGTTCAACTGCACAGACTTTGGTTGCTGCTGGCCTAACACACACCCTGTGGCATTCCCACACCTAAATAACTACATTCCGTTTACTCTTCCCTTAGATGTGAAATTCCACAAAAGAAATTCAGAGCTGGCCGCCCGGCCAAACTGAGCAATCAGGGTAGAAGGGCCTTGGACAGGAAGGTGGTCAAAGGCATCTGAAATTAATCAATTGAATAATGTTATTTAATTGATTCTCAGCTGACTCCTGTTAGTTACCATCCATCCTGCCCTATTGTATAACTCATCACTCACAGTCTAGGCCACAGAAATTCACTCAATATTGATAAAAGCTTGGCTTGTCATACCAAATGACATAGTTGTGTCTCTGCGTTAGATCAGAATATCCACATGACTTGATGTGAGTAACTAACCACTTTGAAGAGAAATCAGTATGCTGTGTCATTTGAAGCTGTGCATGGGTGAACCCTCTGCAGCAATACTTTACATGAAGGTTACCTATATAAGGACTTCTCAATATATTCATATCCCATACATACCACATTCATAAGCAGCACGTAATGATTATACATAACCCCTACCACTGATTATTTTGACCTTCTGTTGGTGCACTATTGACATGACATGGTGGGTGTGCTGAATTACCACTGTCACATGACAGGATGTGTGTCACATGACATGATGTGTGTGCTGAATTACCACTGTCACATGACAGGATGTGTGTCACATGACATGATGTGTGCGCTAAATTACCACTGTCACATGACATGGTGGGTGTGCTGAATTACCACTGTCACATGACATGATGTGTGTGCTGAATTACCACTGTCACATGACATGGTGTGTGTTCTGAATCAATTCAAAGGGCTTTATCGTCATGGGAAACATGTTTACATTGCCAAAGCAAGTGAAATAAAAGGAACAGTAAACATTACACTCACAAAAGTTTCAAAGGAATAGACACATTTCAAATGTCATATTATGGCTATATACTGTGTTATAATGAGGTGCAAAGTTAAAGTACAAAGAAAATAAATAAACAAATATGGGTTTATTTAAGATGTTTGTTCTTCACTGGTTGCCCTTTTCATGTGGCAACAGGTCACACATATTGCTGCTGTAATGGCACACTGTGGAATTTCACCTAATACATGTGGAAGTTGATCAAAATTAGATTTGTTTTCAAATTCTTTGTGGGTCTGTGCAATCTGAGGAAAATATGTCTCTCATATGGTCATACATTTGGCAGGAGGTTAGGAAGTGCAGCTCAGTTTCCACCTAATTTTGTGCACATAGCCTGTCTTCTCTTGAGAGCCAGGTCTGCCTACGGCGACCTCTCTCAATAGCAAAGCTATATTCACTGAGTCTGTACATAGTCAAAAGCTTTCCTTAATTTTGGGTTTTGGGTCAGTCACAGTTTGCAGGTTTTCTGCCACTGTGTACTCTCTGTTTAGGGACAAATAATATTTCCGTGTGCTCTGTTTTTTGATAAATTATTTATTTTAATTTTATTTATCTCATGATTTGGTTGGGTCTAATTGTGAATCACCACTGTCACATAACATGGTGTGTATGCCACATGACATGGTGTGTGCTGAATCACCACAGTCACTCTCTGTTTCCTTATTTTGTATGTGTTTGTGTGTGATCGTAAGTGAGTATTGGGGTAGGGGGTTGGCTTTTTCCTAATAACTCATGTTGAAAATGACAGTTTGTCGTTTCGCTGGGGCAGTTTAGGGATTGAACTATGACAGCTGACCCATATTGTCTCTGTTTTTATGGTAGATTCCAGTCAGTCGCGTTATAGTCGGTCTGCCACATTATTTACTACTTCAGCCTGTATGCCCTGCCATAAAGTTCTTTACACCTACATATGCTGTATGCCCTGCCATAAAGGTCTTTGAACCTACATATGCTGTATGCCCTGCCATAAAGGTCTTTGAATCTACATATGCTGTATGCCCTGCCATAAAGGTCTTTGAACCTACATATGCTGTATGCCCTGCCATAAAGGTCTTTGAACCTACATATGCTGTATGCCCTGCCATAAAGGTCTTTGAACCTACATATGCTGTATGCCCTGCCATAAAGGTCTTTGAACCTACATATGCTGTATGCCCTGCCATAAAGGTCTTTGAACCTTCATATGCTGGAGGAAGTGTACTTTTGGTGGAATAACATTAACTTATTTGGGCGTTATGCTTTTAAACACTGGTACTGTGTTGGCCCTCTGGGGAAAAGGGAAGGCTAATAAGATGTTAGTCTAAAAGCAGTCATCATAGTCTGAACACAAATACAGATAGGCAACTTTCTTTCATGCTCATCATTTAGCTCGAGGGTTTCAGACGCTCAATACACTAAAATGGGAAGTAAGCTGAATGTAATGACACTAACCTTTTTTATGGACCCATTTAAAAGCAGTGTGGCATTTTTAACAGCTCTCAGCATGTTATTGTAATTTCACAGGGCTTTCTTCCCTTCCTCCCTCCCTTCCTCCACCACTTAGAAAGTGTATTAGGCACTCTAATGCGTTCTAAAGGAAATACATAATTGTCTCTTCTGCACCTAGCAGTACACACACACATTATGTTTTTCTATCCTCACGGGGACCAAAAACAAATTTCCATTTCAAATCCTATTTTCTCTAAACCTTACCCTTACCATAGCCTTAATCTGTAACACTAAACCTAACCACTAACCCCTTACCCTAATTCTAACCCTAATTGTAACTCTAAACCTAAAATGCACTTAAAATGTTTTGCCTTGCCTAGCTGCTGTGAAGTAAACCGCCATTGTGCCTTTTCACTGTGAGAGCCTTGGATTTACATGCTCTCCCATTCTCTCTCTGTCCCTGTGTCGGATACTTTCTGATGTTGTGGTGATAAAGATAGCAGCCAGCTATGAATAGAACACTTCTGAAACGTTCAGGTACTGGATGTACAAGGTTCCATTTCTCAAAGGTTCTATTTGGAGACAAGTGGTGCCAAGTGGTGTATGCTGAAGAGCTGTTTGTGTGCGTGTTTGTGTCCTTTCAAATATTTGCATTCTAGGCGCAAATAAATTATATTTTATGACATTGGATAGGATGGGTGTTTGGGCCTCATTTATTGGTCAACCTGTCAATAGGACACAGGAAGCCAGCGAATTAAAACGCTTTTTTCCATCCATATAATAATCCGTGAAACTATCCTGACGAGCCATTTCCTACAGGGCTGTACCATGGGAGAGACTTTGGTCACCACTCGTCTGTATGTGGTTCACATCGACCGTGAGCTAATGCACCCTGGTTGGCTGGGTGACCATGGAAGATGGCTGAGGTCATAGTGGGTATTGCTTACTGGCTGGGGAGAGCCTGGTAATGGACATTACTTAGGGTCAAAACATAGCTTCAGTGTCCCTGATCGGCCTCGTTGGCAGTCAGGAGGGTTGTAGTCCTACCTAATGGGTTGTGGAAGGGAGACAAAGGTATGAAGAGGGGCTGCTTTAATGACTGAGTGCGTTTTGTGCGAGGCCGAGTGAAGAGGACCCATTTGTTCAGGAGAGAGCTGTGGTTAGACTTAAAAAGGAAGAGGACGTGTGAACGAGTGAGTCTGTTTTTGTGTGTTAGTGCTTCAGAGGGGGTATGGGTGAGAACGATGTTCTGGTTTTGTTTTAGTCAGAATGGGTGACTGAGTTTGGAGAGAGGGAGGGGAGAGGGTTGTTTGTGTGTGGGATGTGTCTGGTTCTCAGGATGCCAGCCCTGGGCCCACGGGTGCTGTTGGACGATTACCCTGGCCTGTGGTTCTCAGCCCTGGGCTCACAGGGTCCTGCTGGAGGATCTCTCCCCCTCTTCCAGCACCCTCACCCCTCTATACTCAGGTCTTCTAACAACACACACACACACACACACATCCACACCTCCCTAACCCATCCACCTCGATCTGGAGGGTTGACGAATCAAACACAGACCTTGCTGAAAGATAATTACCAATTTCCCCAGCAACCCCCCATTCCCTCCTCCCTCTCCTCGCTCACGCCCCTTAGTGCTGCCCTCCTTGACTCATTGCATCAGCCCATTGCGGCACCCCCTCCCGTTGCATGGTCCTCTTGGGATTTGTGCCAGGCTGCTGGTTAGCATACTGATCAGGCTTGTGCGGCCTGAGAGGCCCCTGTCCCCCCTTGACGTCCCCCCTGTAACCCATTGATGTCCCCCTCCTCAGGGGGAATGCAGGGTTGCGCGACTGAGAAGGCTTCAATAGTCTGACTGACTGGCAGTCTCATTGAGCCGGGACACCCTGCCTCTGTCCCAGAATGCATCAGGATTCAGGAAGCGCTGTGTTGTATTGTATAAAAGGCTCTCTATTGGAGGGAAGATGGGACAGAGGGGTGACGTTGGGCTGTGAGAGAGAGAGGGGGTTGACTCACTGGTTGAGCTAATGAATGTTTATCTTCCTGCTGTGAGGGGATGTTTTTTTGATTAGTCTACATTTCGCCTGACCTGAAACTCATAGTTTGTTGTGTACAGTCGTGGCCAAAAGTTTTGAGAATGACACAAATATTAATTTCCACAAAGTTTGCTGCTTCAGTGTCTTTAGATGTTACTATGGAATACTGAAGTATAATTACAAGCATTTCATAAGTGTCAAAGGCTTTTATTGACAATTACATGAAGTTGATGCAGAATCAATTATTGCAGTGTTGACACTTCTTTTTCAAGACCTCTGCAATCCGCCCTGGCATGCTGTCAATTAACTTCTGGGCCACATCCTGACTGATGGCAGCCCATTCTTGCATAATCAATTCTTGGAGTTTGTCAGAATTTGTGGGGTTTTGTTTGTCCACCCGGCACTTGAGGATTGACCACAAGTTCTCAATGGGATTAAGGTCTGGGGAGTTTCCTGACCATGGACCCAAAATATTGATGTTTTGTTCCCCGAGCCACTTAGTTATCACTTTTGCCTTATGGCAAGGTGCTCCATCATGCTGGAAAAGGCTTTGCTCGTCACCAAACTGTTCCTGGATGGTTGGGAGAAGTTGCTCTCGGAGGATGTGTTGGTACCATTATTTATTCATGGCTATGTTCTTCGGCAAAATTGTGAGTGAGCCCACTCCCTGGGCTGAGAAGCAACCCCACACATGAACGGTCTCAGGATGCTTTACTGTTGGCATGACACAGGACTGATGGTAGTGCTCACCTTGTCTTCTCCGGACAAGCTTTTTTCCGGAAGCCCCAAACAATCGGAAAGAGGATTCATCAGAGAAAATGACTTTACCCCAGTCCTCAGCAGTCCAATCCCTGTACTTTTTGCAGAATATCAGTCTGTCCCTGATGTTTTTCCTGGCTTCTTTGCTGCCCTTCTTGACACCAGGCCATCCTCCAAAGGTCTTCGCCTCACTGTGCATGCAGATGCACTCACACCTGCCTGCTGCCATTCCTGAGCAAGCTCTGTACCGGTGGTGCCCCAATTCCACAGCTGAATCAACTTTAGGAGACGGTCCTGGCGCTTGCTGGACTTTCTTGGGCACCCTGAAGCCTTCTTCACAACAATTGAACCACTCTCCTTGAAGTTCTTGATGATCCAATAAATGGTTGATTTAGGTGCAATCTTACTCTCAGCAATATCCTTGCCTGTGAAGCCCTTTTTGTGTAAAGCAATGATGATGGCACGTGTTTCCTTGCAGGTATCCATGGTTGACAGAGGAAGAACAATGATTCCAAGCACCACCCTCCTGTTTGAAGCTTTGGGTGGTTATTCGAACTCAATCAGCATGACAGAGTGATATGCAGCCTTGTCCTCGTCAACACTCACACCTGTGTTAATGAGAGAATCACTGACATGATGTCAGCTGGTCCTTTTGTGGCAGGGCTAAAATGCAGTGGAAATGTTTTTTGGGGATTCAGAAAATTTGCATGGCAAAGAGGGAGTTTGCAATTCATCTAATCACTCTTCATAACATTCTGGAGTATATGCAAATTGCCATCATACAAACTGAGGCAGCAGACTTTGTGAAAATTAATATTTGTGTCATTCTCAAAACTTTTGGCCACGACTAGTTTGTTTTTGAGGCGAGTAGTGATGTTTACTGGATGTGAAAGACGTGCCTTGACATGAATGTGGATGGATGACTGGCATACCGTTCATTCCAGATTCTCTCTCCAGGTTGATGTTAAAACTGAACTGAAAAGATGCTAGTTGATTTAGTCAGTGGGTGGTGGTGTATTTCTCTCTAGTTTCTCTCTCATATTAGTTTTAAACCTGTAGATGGAAAATAGAGAATAGAGCATCTGTATAATAGAAGAGTTAATGTATTCAGGATGTTATGACCGAGTTATAGAAGTGTTTGGCTTGATAAGATACTTCTGACAGTTCTGCCCTTCAGTTCTCAATGTTGGCAGTCCTTAGAGTACCCTAACATGCTTACCACGCTGTATGTTCCTGCCTCTTGAGTTGGCCGGAGGCTCTGTTGTCTCATTCTTGACTTTGCCATTTGCCAAGATGTGGAGTTGGATGGAAGTGGTATCAAAGGAAGTGATTCCAATGTTGAGAAGATCCAACAAATTGAAGCTGAAACCAATCTTTTCATTTTTGTTCCGGCCTGAATCTCCGCCAATCTCAGCAGGATTTTCTAGACTTTTCAAGTGTGTTCAAAAGCATGACTTGTACAAGGCTTTTAGAAAAGCTCAGTCAGAACTCTAAACATGATGAAGAAGGTTTTGTCAATTCTCCCAGCCTTCTCTCAGCTGTTGTCTCTCCAAGAGCAAGGCTTTCAGAAAGCAGAGTGAGCCACAGTGAATAGCACGCTATTTACCATCAAGCTAGCAAATGATATGATGATGCGTTTTTAGCCATTTTCCAGTGTTGTGTGGAAATGGAGGACTAAAGGGAATTGCAAAGATTCAGTCCATAATCTCTAGCTCCAGCTCCTATCGATTCTCACTTTAGACCCTCATTTGTACCTTCAAATAGACAAACTGTGTTTTTCCTTATCTCAACATCTTCTCCTGGTGTTGTCTACAGTGGGTCAGTCTCTGGTCAAACAGTTTGGGTTCTTGTAAGACATCAAATAATTGAAAAAAAGTGCCATCAATACCAACCAGATAGAATTCTAAAATCACAATAGTTTCTTTGAATATTTGAGTGGTCATACCCAGCGTCTTTTGCACATAGACCTAATTGACCTGTGTACCGGTGTTCTAGTCTGCTGCACATCAGTGCCTGTATTCACAAAGCGTCTCAGAGTAGGAATGCTGATCTAGGATACTTTTTTCCTTTTCGATCATAATGAATAGGATTATATAGACAAGGGGGACCTGATCCTAGATCAGCATTCTTTTTTAATAGGACCCAGCTTCACAGTGAGTGAGTGGTGTTGAAATGGGCTCTATAAATAGCTGAGGCCATATCAGACCTGTCCTATTGTCCCTCCACAGCAAAACAACATCTAGTCTTTCCCCAGGCCCGTGCACGGCATGGTGCAGGGCCTTTGTGTGGGCCTATCCCCTGGCCCTGGGCTTTGTCACTGTCACGTCTCTCAGTGCTGGGAACCAGGCACGGTGTCATGTTGCTGGGGTCTGCAGGTTGAAGGCTCCCCTATACGCTTCCATTGACTGGAGGGAGTCACGAGTGGCGAGGTGCCGCAACTCACCCAAGGAAAGCCTACCCTAGTGACGGTTAGGATTACAACCTTTTACTGTAAAATCACTTCACATTATTCTCATGTCTCATAATATGAGTTTAGCTGGTAGCCTATACTATGTAGGACAATAATATCATGATATGTAACATATCTATTTTTCTCCCCATCACTAATTATCTGTGTGCTATGTGCGTCTACTCTTCTCTCCTGTGTTTCTGTTTCTAGACATGTTTCTAGGAAGCTCATTTTAATGTCTCTGTCAAATGGTCTTCTCGACTGTGTTACAAGTCTCTGACAGCTCAGGTTGGCTAAATATAGAAATAGCCTAGATATCTTTTGAAGGAATCAAGAGTACATCAGCAGTATTGTCTAGTAGAATCCCAGCCTATCCCTGGTTCCTACAATGTTCCATCAATGATGATTAGAAATGTGCGAGCAAGGAAGAACAACACTGAAAATACACTGAGTGTACAAAACATTAAGAACACCTGCTCTTTCCAAAAGATAGAGTGACCAGGTGAATCCAGGTGAAAGCTACTCAATATTAGGATGCTGTTCTTACTGTTTGGTATACTTGGTGTAAGTAGCCACTCTTGGAGGAGTCGGGAGCACAATGAAAGTAGACTTCTTACTGATCAAGGACATATTATAGTACAATACTGATGTCGATTAAGGCGGCCCCCCGCACCTCTCTGATTCAGAGGGGTTGGGTTAAATGCGGAAGACACATTCAGTTGAATGCATTCAGTTGTACAACTGACTAGGTATCCCCCTTTCCCTTTCCAATTTTCTCAACACACTACACAGGGTTGAATGGTTCACCATCTGCAGTGTAGTAAATAGATGATGACTTCAGGCTTAGATGCAGACTAACAACATTCAGAGCCAGTATCGACAAGTCTTCTGTCTCTCATCCCGTGACTGTAGAGTTGCAACATACCAAGCTTATTACAGTTTCCTGCGTACTGTGTAGCCCATACAGGTCTCCCTCTCTTATCCCCTCACTGTAGAGTTTAATAACATACTATTTCCTAATAGCTCTCTCTCTCTCTGTCATCCCAGTTTCCCTGTATTGCTCATGTATATCTATCTCTGTTATAGTTTCCTGTAGCTCACTACTGTAGCTCATATAACTCAATCTCCCTCTCTTTTCCTCCCTCTCTCTCTCCAGGAGTGTCGTCCCGCGTCCCAGAGATCATGGCGGCTGGAACCCACTCCCCCGGGGGACCCAATGGGATCATCCGGAGCCAGTCCTTCGCCGGCTTCAGCACGCTACAGGAGAGACGCTCGCGGTAAGGGAATAGAGAGGTGGAAGTTGGCCTGAAGGCTTTCTAGGCACAGATCTAGGATTAATATGCCGTACCCAATTCTAACCCTAGCTGTTAGTGGGAAAAATGCTAAACTGACCGTAGATCATTGCCTAAGCGCAACTTTATCCTACTCCATAAAGCAGTGGGTCCTTACCTTTTTTGCTTACTGTACCACCAACAGAATTTTGCTCTGCCCGGAGTACCCCTGAAGTACCCTCTCATGTGCATTTTACCAGTAAGCCTATGGTCTCAAGAGTCTTCTCAAGGACCCCCTGTGGATAGACCAAACTCTGAGACCTCAGTCTTCTTCAGTGAAGCAGTGAAAGATACCCTCCTCTGACTGGGAATGTAGTAATTGCTATACATGAATCAGTTGAATGAGCGTTAAGCGACTGATAGACGACTGTCATGTGTGGTCATCTCCTTCGGATAATGAGCGTGTGTGTGTGCCTATTAAAGCACTGCTGCAAGGCTGAACGTAGCATAAAGCTAGCTAGCGCGACCCCATGGCAACTCATTCTGCACGCTGGCCTAGATTTGTGGCAGGCAGCAGTACGTGGCATGATCTGACTTGTCGAGCAAGAAGTGAAATCTGCTGTCACTGTGTCCCCATAATTCTGCTCTATACAAGGAAGTGGATATTTGTCAGTGTAGTGATACGGGTCTATAATATCTACACTACATACACTAGTTAATTCAAACCAGAAGACCGCTTTCCATCACTCCAGGGTTGGAAATATTATAAAGAGCATTTCTAATGTGCATGTCACACATCGCCACCAGAGCAGTTAGTGCACTCCAGCATAAGACTGCTTCGGCTAGCCCCTGACCCCAGTACAGTTCATATCCCTCCGCCTATTATACTTGGCCGGGGTTGCCTTGAACTAGCCCTGACCCCAGTACAGTTCATATCCCTCCGCCAACTACACTGGGGTGGGGTTGCCTTGAACTAGCCCCTGACCCCAGTACAGTTAATATCCCTCCGCATACTATACTGGGGCGGGGTTGCCTTGAACTAGCCCTGACCCCAGTACAGTTCATATCCCTCCGCCTACTACACTGGGGTGGGGTTGCCTTGAACTAGCCCCTGACCCCAGTACAGTTCATATCCCTCCGCCTACTACACTGGGGTGGGGTTGCCTTGAACTAGCCCCTGACCCCAGTACAGTTCATATGCCCCCACCTACTATACTGGGGCGGGGTTACCTTGGGGACTGTCACTAGGTGATGAAATTGTCTCTGGTGTGTGAGGTGTGTGTGTTCTGAGCTGTTTTATGAAGAAGAAACTACAGTACGTAACTCTTATGTATTGTGGCCTGAGGAGTCAAAATTGCTGTATTGACCTCAGAAAGACTACCTTTGTGACCATTTCTGTTGAGGACCCAAATAAAACCTTCAAATTCTGTGTGTGTCCAGGTGTAACTCGTTCATGGGGAACTCTGCGGTGCAGAAGAAGCCCACGTCCAAGCCCAAGAAGCCCCATCTGTCAGGGCACAAGGCCAGCAGCGGCTCCAGAGTGCCCCAGCCCAAGAGGGTGGAGGAGGTGTACGGGGCCCTCAAACAAGGCCTGGAGTGAGTACAGACATGCACACGTGCACATACAGAAACGGCATGCATGCACACACACACGACCCATATGATAACCTGGTGATATGTGGGAGCTTTATTGTAAGCTGTGGCCTCTCTCCCCCCTCCATCCCTCCCTACAACTTTCTTCTTCCCCTCTCTCCACTCCTCTCTTCTTCCTCCCTCTCCCTCCACCCCTCTCCTTCCCTCTTCTCCCTTTCCCCCTCTTTCTCCATCCCTCCTTCCACCTCCCCTCTCCTCTTCCCTCCTCCCTCTCCCCCCCCCCCCTTCTCTATGTCTCCCGTCCTCTCTCTCCCTCAGTGAGTATCTGGAGGTATACCAGACTGAGCTGGATAAACTCACCTCTCTGATGAAGGACATGAAGAGGAACTCCAGACTGGTGAGAGAGGATGTGAGACAGGGTGTGAGACAGGGTGTGAGACAGGATGTGAGACAGGATGTCAGCTCATCATCATCACCACTATAGTGTAGGCTGTCCTAAATCAACACCGAGACCCTATGCCCTATACCCTTGTTGTAGTGTAGTGCTTCTCAACCCAGTTCTCAGGGACCAACCTGTCATTTCACTTATTGGCTCTATCCCAACACTAGCACACCTGATTTAACTAGTCTACTAATCATCAAGCCCTTGATTATTTGAATCAAGTGTGCTACAGTGTTGGGGTTAGATCAAATATGTGAAACGGCTGATGGTCCCAGTGGACTGGGTTGAGTAACACTGCTAATGTAGCTAGCTACACGTCTTCTCTTTCTAATTGGCCTAATAATCAATTTGTTAATGATGTTATTTCTTCTCCATGACATCTCACATGTGCTAATGAGCGATTTAAGCTCCCTCTCATCTAGTTCTGTAGCTAGTAGCTACTACGCTAGTCAGACAGCAAACACATTGCTGCTCCTCTAACCAAAGACAGCTTCTCTCAATGGGAGGAAGCGGTTTTAAAAGAATTCATATTCCTTTTGTTGTCAGACAACTGCAGTCTGCTTTGCATTAATGGCATAGTTGTGAGCTGCTCCTTCATATGCTGTGCAGTAGTAACACTATCTACTGTGTGTGTTTTCCCCCAGGGAGTCCTGTACGATCTTGACAAGGTGAGGGAGTTGTGTGGAAGGCACCAGGCCTAACCAGTCGGCCTGAGTGAGGATGGATCTTTGATGTGTGTGTCAATCATTTTTCTGCCAGGAAAAGAGAGAGGGGGATTAGATGACCATAAATGAGTCTGCTCTCGGTTGAAAGTGTGACATGTTTGATCATCTTACATGATACGCTCTGTTTTAACTACTGTCACAGCTTAAAGGCGTGGATGCACCATTTTACTTACAGTATCTTCTCTTGTCCACAACACAATGTAACTCTAGCTTGTTCTATTTCTGTCTGCAGCAAATCAAAACCATCGAGAGGTATATGAGGCGGTTGGAGTTTCATATGAGCAAGGTAGGTATTTACATAATAGCAGAGCATATTGTGTTACTTTACTGCTTTGG
The DNA here is from genome assembly GCF_029448725.1 of Salvelinus fontinalis. Lineage (NCBI taxonomy): Eukaryota > Metazoa > Chordata > Actinopteri > Salmoniformes > Salmonidae > Salvelinus > Salvelinus fontinalis. The sequence continues at coordinate 15,851,434 of NC_074686.1, forward strand.
ATAGATTCTGCTGTAGCCCAATCTGTGGGGCTTCAAACTGGGTCTGTGCTTCTGAAAACCTGGAGCAAAAATGAAGAGAACATGAAGTGCTTTAGAGAGGGTTTAAACTCTGCTCTCTCCCTCTCCCCTCCACTCCTTCTCCTTGTCTCTCTTTGCCCCTTGTGCCACCCCCACACGCCAACACACACTGGTATCGTTAACAACGTAACACCTCAACCAGCCTTCCCACGCACTAGCAACAGCAGTTTTTGAGTGTTGCTATGGATCCTTCAATCATAGCTGAGCCATACACTTTTCTCTACACATACAGAAGCAAACAAACATCCACAACATCACCCCTGTCCAGACCCACCTGCTCACTTCCCCATCTCCAGCGCCCGCATCACTCTCCGCCACATGACATAAAACGGCACCATTTTGATTCTGTCCGTTGCTTAGACAATTACATAATAAAGCTTTGACCTTTCCATTGTGTTAACAACAAGGATTGGTTGACAGTTTTTAAGTATACGTTTTTTCAAGATGAATACCATCGGGTATCTCACTGCACCCTTGTATGCCATGTCTTGAAATATGCAGACAGACAGAATAAAAGTAAATTGACACTGTAATACTTCTGACACCAACTTACTAACTCTGCCCGTAGCTTTTGGACTTTATAGTATTCCCAGAAAGCATGGATTATTGAGTCATTGTTAGTTTTATACTTAAGACATGACTTTGCCGTTTTGCTTGTGTAATACATTCAATACATTAGTTTATACTGGATTATGCTTACATTTTTGTTAATTGTAATTTCGTTAGTTATTTTCCAACATTCCCTCCATCTTGTGCCTCTTTTTATCTCTCAATACACTGTCAGAGTGTCTGTGTTGTGTGACTCTGGCTTGACCCCTTGACCTCTCAGACGTCTCAAATGTATTAGCTGAGAGCCAAGGCCTTGAACACACACACACACGTCCTGTTAATATTAATCGACCTGACACCTCAAAGTCCCCCTGGCTATAATCCCTTCTGCGGTTGCCAGATTGGGTGGCATTCTATCCTGCCATGTACCTGTTATTGACGGATTGGGTGGCATCCCTGCCATGTCTCCTCTAAGGTTCCTCTCCGGTAGCCCTGCTGTGTGTGTCAAAGCTGCAGTGGAACATAGCAGAATGAATACTAGTCAATAACAACACACAAACAAAAACCAGCACCTGTGCCGAAGGTAACCATGGAAACATGGAGATGTTAGATTTGAGGCTTCTGAAGAGCCAATCATTGTGATGTAAAACATTTGAACATACACACACAGACCCCACTACACATGCGCCAACAAGTTTTTGAACTCTGTGTATTTCCAACCTTTGAAAAAAAACTACAGCATCTCTTCTTTCATTACTTAAGATGATGAAATGTTCCTTTGGCCTTTCAACAGATGTGTGCTGCCTGTGTGATGCATTAGTGTTGTGCTCTATCATTACCTGCTCTGTTTTGTTATACCTCACAGCTAGCGTTGTTACACCTAGCATTGTTAGCACTGAGCGCTACCGTTTCCCACTTGATTTGTTATTCCTCACAGCTAACATTGTTAGTGTTGGCACCTACTTAGCATTGTTAGCATCCGAGGCGGTGGGTGTTGAATCTAGGTCGAAGCAATCCTCTGGAGCAGTGGTTCCCAAACCTTTTATAGTCCCGTATCCCTTCAAACATTCAACCTCCAGCTGCGTACCCCCTCTAGCACCAGGGTCAGCGCGCTCTCAAATGTTGTTTTTTGCCATCATTTTAAGCCTGCCACACATATGATACACTTATTAAACATAAGAATGAGTGTGAGTTTTTGTCACTACCCGGCTCGTGGGAAGTGACAAAGAGCTCTTATAGGACCAGGGCACAAATAATAATAATCAATATTTTTGCTCACTACTTAGCCATCTTACATATAAAACCATATTCGTTCATCAAAAATTGTGAATAACGCAAATCAAAGTTTATTTGTCACGTGTGCTGAATACAACAGGTATTGTACCTTACAGTGAAATGCTTACTTCCAGGCTCTAACCAATAGTGCAAAAAAGGTATTAGGTGAACAATAGGTAGGTAAAGAAATAAAACAACAGTAAAAAGACAGGCTATATACAGTAGCGAGGATACATACAGACACCGGTTAGTCAGGCTGATTGAGGTAGTATGTACATGTAGGTATGGTTAAAGTGACTATGCATATATGATGAACAGAGAGTAGCAGTAGCGTAAAAGAGAGGTTGGCGGGTGGTGGGACACAATGCAGATAGCCCGATTAGCCAATGTGCGGGAGCACTGGTTGGTCGGCCCAATTGAGGTAGTATGTACATGGATGTATGGTTAAAGTGACTATGCATATATGATAAACAGGGAGTAGCATCAGCGTAAAAGAGGGGTTGGGGGGGGAGACACACACAATGCAAATAGTCCGGGTAGCCATTTGATTACCTGTTCAGGAGTCTTATGGCTTGGGGGTAAAAACTGTTGAGAAGCCTTTTTGTCCTAGACTTGGCACTCCGGTACCGCTTGCCAGGCGGTAGTGGAGAGAACAGTCTATGACTGGGGTGGCTGGGGTCTTTGACAGTTTTTAGGGCCTTCCTCTGACACCGCCTGGTGTAGAGGTCCTGGATAGCAGGCAGCTTAGCCCCAGTGATGTACTGGGCCGTATTTACTACCCTCTGTAGTGCCTTGCGGTCAGAGGCCGAGGAATTGCCGTACCAGGCAGTGATGCAACCAGTCAGGATGCTCTCGATGTTGCAGCTGTAGAACCTTTTGAGGATCTCAGGTCCTATGCCAAATCTTTTTAGTTTCCTGAGGGGTAGTAGGCTTTGTCGTGCCCTCTTCACGACTGTCTTGGTGTGTTTGGACCATTCTAGTTTGTTGTTGATGTGGACACTGAGGAACTTGAAGCTCTCAACCTGCTCCACTACAGCCCCGTCGATGAGAATGGGGGCGTGCTCGGTCCTCCTTTTCCTGTAGTCCACAATAATCTCCTTAGTCTTGGTTACGTTGAGGGAAAGGTTGTTATTCTGGCACCACCCGGCCAGGTCTCTGACTTCCTCCCTATAGGCTGTGTCGTCGTTGTTGGTGATCAGGCCTACCACTGTTTTGTTGCCTGCAAACTTAATGATGGTGTTGGAGTCATGCCTGGCCATGCAGTCATGGGTGAACAGGGAGTACAGGAGGGGACTGAGCAGGCACCCCTGGGGAGCTCCAGTGTTGAGGATCAGCGTGGCAGATATGTTGCTACCTACCCTCACCACCTGGGGGCGGCCCGTTAGGAAGTCCAGGATCCAGTTGTAGAGGGAGGTGTTTAGTCCCGGGTTCCTTCGCTTAGTGATGAGCTTTGAGGGTACTGTGGTGTTGAACGTTGAGCTGTAGTCAATGAATAACATTCTCACATAAGTGTTCCTTTTGTCCAGGTGGGAAAGGGTAGTGTGGAGTGTACTAGAGATTGCATCATCTGTGGATCTGTTTGGGCGGTATGCAAATTGGAGTGGGTCTAGGGTTTCTGGGATAATGGTGTTGATGTGAGCCATTACCAACCTTTCAAAGCACTTCATGGCTACAGACGTGAGTGCTACGGGTCTGTAGTCATTTAGGCAGGTTGCCTTTGTGTTCTTGGGCACAGGGAATATGGTGGTCTGCTTGAAACATGTTGGTTAATGAGAAGGGTGTGCTTGAAAGGATGCACATACATCTGCAATGTTGGGTTGTATTGGACAGAGTCTCTGTCTTTTTCCGCACAGTCTGTGCCTGTATTTAGTTTTCATGCTAGTGAGGGCCGAGAATCCACTCTCACATAGGTACGTGGTTGCAAAGGGCATCAGTGTCTTAACAGCGCGATTTGCCAAGGCAGGATACTCTGAGCGCAGCCCAATCTGGCAGTGGCTTCTGATTTAAATGACATTTTCACAGAACTGCTTGTTGTAATTTCGATGAGGCTCTCTTGTTCAGATATCGGTATGTGGACTGGAGGCAGGGCATGAAAGGGATAACGAATCCATTTGTTTGTGTCATCCGTTTCGGGAAAGTACCTGGGTAATTGCGCACTCAACTCTCTCAGGTGCTTTGCTGTATCACATTTGACATTGTCCGTAAGCTTGAGTTCATTTGCACACAAACAATCATACAATGATGGAAAGACCTGTGTGTTGTCCTTGTTAATGCAGACAGAGAAGAGCTCCAACTTCTTAATCATAGCCTCAATTTTGTCTCTCACATTGAATATAGTTGCGGAGAGTCCGTTTAATCCTTGATTCAGATCATTCAGTCGAGAAAAAACATCACCCAGATAGGCCAGTCATGTGAGAAACTCGTCATCATGCAAGCGGTCAGACAAGTGAAAATGATGGTCAGTAAAGGAAACTTTAAGCCTGTCTCTTAATTAAAAAAAAACGTGTCAATACTTTGCCCCTTGATAACCAGCACACTTCTGTATGTTGTAAAAGTGTTACATGGTCGCTGCCCATATCATTGCATAGTGCAGAAAATACACGAGAGTTCAGGGGCTTGCTTAAACAAAGTTAACCATTTTCACTGTAATGTCCAAAACGTCTTTCAAGCTGTCAGGCATTCCCTTGGCAGCAAGAGCCTCTCGGTGGATGCTACAGTGTACCCAAGTGTCGTCGGGAGCAACTGCTTGCACGCGCATTGCCACTCCTCTATGTCTCCCTGTCATGGCTTTTGCGCCATCAGTACAGATACCAACACATCTTGACTACCAAAGTCCATTTGATGTCACAACGCTGTCCAGTACTTTAAAAATATCCTCTCCTGTTGTCCTGGTTTCCAGTGGTTTGCAGAAGAGGATGTCTTCCTTAATTGACCTCCCATAAACGTAACGGACATATACCAGGACCTGTACCAGGACCTGTGCCAGGCCCGCCACGCCTGTAGACTCATCCAGCTGTTATGCAAAGCAGTAAATGTTTCAAAACATCTCTTGCCATGTCACTGATGCATCATGAAACAGTGTTGTTTGATGAAGGCATTGTCTGTATAGTTTTTTGGCCTTTTCCCCCAGCATTGTCCCAGCCATATCCGTGGCAGCAGAAAGAATTAAGTCCTCCACAATAGTATGGGGCTTGCCTGTCTTAGCCACTTAGTAGCTCACCATATAAGACTCTTCTAGTCCCTTCTTATTAATGGTATCTGTTGCTTTTATACATGTCTTACTACTCGAAAGTCATCTTACATCTCGCTCAAAAAACTCCCGTAGCGTATTTTTCAAATTGGCATGTTTTATTTCTAAATATCTGTGCAAGAGTGACGGTTTGATCGAGTTGTGAGATAGTACTTTTGCACATATAACACACTGCGGCTGAGGAAAAGCACTACTCCCAGTATAAGTGAACCCCAAATCGATGTAGTTTTCATCATATTTGCACCTCTTCGATGGTCCAACGTCTGTGTCTGTTGTTCGGTGCTTTCCTGGGTAAGGGGGCAGTAGCTCTTCGGCTGCATCAGATTCACAACTGTTCGCGTCCATGCTAGCTGGGCTAACAACAACATGCTAGCTGGGCTAACAACAACATGCTAGCTGGGCTAACAACAACATGCTAGCTAGGCTAACAACAACATGCTAGCTGGGCTAACAACAACATGCGGGCCTTACTTTTATTAACCATTTATCAATTTTCTAGCAAACGGAATGAGCAGCAGCTACGTTTGGCTACATACGGACCGTTAGTGGAATTCCCGCGAGAAAGTAACGTGATTGGATGTTAATTATTTGACTAGGCTACCTGTATTTGACATTGTGTTGTTATTTCTCTGAACACTAGATGGTTACATTTTATTTTTGGCAGTGAAACTAGGCTACTAGGGGGAAAAAACTCACCCAAATGTATAGCCCCGTTGGAAATTATAAATGGACCGTTTGAAAATGTGAAGAAAAAAAGAAAAAAAAAAGAAAAAAAAAAATGTGAATCATTTTTATTTGGCGTTCCCCCGACGGCATTGCGCGTACCCTAGTTTGGGAAGACCTGCTCTGGAGCATTTGACAAGCCCCTTGTGGCTGAGTGGGAGAAAGAGGAGAGGGGGGATAGCGGGAGAGTATAGGAGGGATTGAGGGAGAGAGCTATGGTGCTGTGAGACGCTAATGAGGGCTATTTGGGTGAGGGCGGGGAGGTGTCTAAAACGAGTTAGAGCGTGTGTGTTCTGTGTTGGCACCCTGTGGAGAGTCTAGGGGCCTCGGGGGACAGGACAGAGATCAATCGACTGGTCCTGTTTCTAGTCTGAGGGGTGAGGGAAGGGTTGGGGATGATAATGGTGCTTCCGGCATGTGTGTGCGTGCGTGGTGTTTGTTGTTGACAATGTGTCTCCTCATCTCTCTGCACACTCAAACCAGTCTTTCTCCTCCATTCAATACTCATTTGGTACTCTGTGAACAGCACATGTAGGCCTACGCACATTCTCATTGCTAGTGATGAATGACGTCCATTTGGAGTTGTTGAGAAATACGGGGGTTTTCTGAATAAGAACAACACAAACATTTCTCATACAGTTTTGGCCAATGCTGTAAGACGACTTTGTTGTATTTGATGTAAGTCGGCAGCACGGTATTGTAAATTGGACAAGGGACAAATCATGCTGGGAGCATGAGTGTTCTAAAGTGGGAAGCCAGCTGATGCCTATCTCTGGGTGGTGGACTGCTGACACACACACCAACACAGAGCCAGCACAGACATCAGCAGATATCTATCTAATGAGATCAATCTGAATAAAGAACTCAGCCAGGAGAATCACCAGACTGACTAACTATCATCTGAAACGCTGATGATGCCAGGGAATTAAATCTACATCCACAGCCTGCCTCATCACCACAGGGAGAAGAGTAGTTCAAGTCAAACCCTGCTTTGTGGTGCCGTGGCGTTTCAAGCGTTAATGTTCCTCAAACTAATACATTTTAACAGGAATTTAACATTCAAACAGCAGAATCATTATCAGTGTGTCAACACCAGGGGTTAAAGTTCTCCATCACTGCCACGGATATCCGACATATGGATTCTGGAGAGGTCGTTTTTGAGATCAGTGTAGGGGGCTGGTTTGGAGATGACATATCTTAATACAGACACAAGCATTTCTGTTTTGTAGTCACTATGCTGCATCAGTTGGGCTACAGGTGATAATGCTTATTGCTAATAGCACATCTGATAATATATATGCATGGTCTAATATGTTAAAATCATTTGTACATCATTTTTACCAATATGTTATTGGGCCCATTTCTGGAGGTTGAAATTATGTTTTAGATGGTGTCAGCATCATTTTATTTTCATACATTTTGGAGTAGAATGTCCTTCTCAGTCCTTTTCATGAAAATTATCCTGGGGAGGACCCCGGACCCCCAAAACAAGAGGAATGGAATTGGTCAAACTCGCAGTTTAATACATGTACAAAATTATCCTCTTTCCCTAAAAGCATGATGGTCATGGCACATGCACATTTGTGGCCTGCTGGAGGTCATTTTGCAGGGCGCTGGCAGTGCACCTCCTTGCACAAAGGCGGAGGTAGCGGTCCTGCTGCTGGGTTGTTGCCCTCCTACGGCCTCCTCCACGTCTCCTGATGTACTGGCCTGTCTCCTGGTAGCGCCTCCATGCTCTGGACACTACGCTGACAGACACAGCAAACCTTTTTGCCACAGCTCGCATTGATGTGCCATGCTGGATGAACTGCACTACCTGAGCCACTTGTGTGGGTTGTAGACTCCGTCTCATGCTACCACTAGAGTGAGAGCACCGCCAGCATTCAAAAGTGACCAAAACATCAGCCAGGAAGCATAGGAATGAGAAGTGGTCTGTGGTCACCACCTGCAGAATCATTCCTTTTTTGGGGGTGTCTTGCTAATTGCCTATAATTTCCACCTTTTGTCTATTCCATTTGCACAACAGCATGTGAAATTTATTGTCAATCAGTGTTGCTTCCCAAGTGGACAGTTTGATTTCACAGAAGTGTGATTGACTTGGAGTTACATTGTGTTGTTTAAGTGTTCCCTTTATTTTTTTGAGCAGTGTATATATATATATAATCTTCTACTTATCAGTATGAGAAGTCTTTGAAAATGAATGCACTCTTTTTGATTATTGAAATGTAATTTTAATTGACTTCCTTTTAGAATTGAACCCAACCCTGGTTTCACCAGTAACTGTGCAACAGAGAGGTTTGCGACACACACCGCAGTGCCAGGGGTACATATACACACATGCACACACACACATAACAGCGTACACACATTACCCGCAGTGGCTGTTGACAGGAAGGAAGTAGGGCATGGCCAAACAGTAAGTGGTGATTGTGACAGGTGTTGATGAGAGGAACATGAGGGAAAGGGTGGGGACAGTCAACTCTTTATCTTGTCCTTTTGAAGAAAGGAAATGAATAGAGCCTGAAAAGAGGACTATAAATAGATAAACATGGTTCTTTTGAAGTGTGTGTCACTGTGAATGTGTTTATGTGTGTCGGTGCGTGTGTGTCACTGTGAATGTGTTTATGTGTGTCGGTGCGTGTGTGTCACTGTGAATGTGTTTATGTGTGTCGGTGCGTGTGTGTCACTGTGAATGTGTTTATGTGTGTCGGTGCGTGTGTGTCACTGTGAATGTGTTTATGTGTGTCGGTGCGTGTGTGTCACTGTGAATGTGTTTATGTGTGTCGGTGCGTGTGTGTCACTGTGAATGTGTTTATGTGTGTCGGTGCGTGTGTGTCACTGTGAATGTGTTTATGTGTGTCGGTGCGTGTGTGTCACTGTGAATGTGTTTATGTGTGTCGGTGCGTGTGTGTCACTGTGAATGTGTTTATGTGTGTCGGTGCGTGTGTGTCACTGTGAATGTGTTTATGTGTGTCGGTGCGTGTGTGTCACTGCGCATGGTTGTTACTGTGTATGTCTGTGTCACTGTGTGTTGTGTGTAATTGCGCTCGGATTAAGACCAACCCAGCTGGAGACAGAATGGCCACCCCTCAGGGTGCCATCTGCAAGGGGCTACTAACCCATTGCCTATCACAGATGAGAAGCTGTAAATGACGCACACCCATCCCTGTTTCCTTTCTTCAACACATCAGGCAGTCCAAAGTGATGCCTGCCTTGTCTGCAGATGAGAAGTGTAATTGGGACGCAGGTGGCATGAATCAGCCCTGTGATGTTGCCATGCTTAGATTAGTGTCTGTGTTGTGTGCCTGTGCCTACTGGTGCTGCCCAGCCCTCATTAGTGAGAAGAGGGCAAGAGATTGAAGGCCAGAAAGCTGGAACTCCTATGCCAGGTGCCTCCTATTCCCTTTTGGGGACATGTGTGAGAAGGGGCGTTACTCCCATGGCTTATTAATTAAAGGGTAGGTAGCATAAACGTACCCAGATGTAACATATGGATTTGCATTAGTATACACACCAAAAGTCCCAATGCAAAGTTACACCTCACTTTTCTATTTTTGCTGGTCTTTTAGGGAGAGTTCCTCTGTCCAGTGTCTGTTCTTTTGCCCATCTTAATCTTTTATTTTTATTGGCCAGTCTGAGATATGGCTTTTTCTTTGCAACTCTGCCTAGAAGGCCAGCATCTCGGAGTCGCCTCTTCACTGTTGATATTGAGACTGGTGTTTTGCGGGTACTATTTAATGAAGCTGCCAGTTGAGGACTTGTGAGGCATCTGTTTCTCAAACTAGACACTCTAATGTACTTGTCCTCTTGCTCAGTTGTGCACTGGGGCCTCCCACTCCTCTTTCTATTCTGGTTAGAGCCAATTTGCACTGTTCTGTGAATGGAGTAGTACACAGCGTTGTACGAGATCTTCAGTTTCTTGGCAATTTCTCGCATGGAATAGCCTTCATTTCTCGGAACAAGCATAGACTGTCAAGTTTCAGAAGAAAGTACTTTGTTTCTGGCCATTTTGAGCCTGTAATCGAACCCACAAATGCTGATGCTCCAGATACTCAACTATTCCAAAGAAGGCCAGTTTTAATGCTTCTTTAATGAGAACAACAGTTTTCAGCTGTGCTAACATAATTGCAAACAGGTTTTCTAATGATCAATTAGCCTTTTAAAATGATAAACTTGGATAAGCTAACACAACGTGCCATTGGAACACAGGAGTGATGGTTGCTGATAATGGGCTTCTGTAAGCCTATGTAGATATTCCATAAAAAATCAGCTGTTTCCAGCTACAATAGTCATTTACAACATCAACAATGTCTGCACTGTATTTCTGATCAAGTTGATGTTATTTTAATAGACAAAAAATTAGTTTTTCTTTTAAAAACAAGGACATTTCTAAGTGGCCCCAAACTTTTGAACAGTAGTGTATATGTACGCTGAGTGTACAAAGCATTAGGAACACCATCCTAAAATGTAGTTGCACCCCCCTTTGCCCTCAGAACAGACTCAATTTGTCGGGTATGGGCTCTACAAGGTGTCGAAATGTTCCACAGGCATGCTGGCCCATGCTGGCCCATGATCCAGTACTTCCCGCAGTTGTGTCAAGTTGTCTGGATGTCCTTTGGGTGGTGGACCATTCTTGATACGCACAGGAAACTGTTGAGCGTGAAACACCCAGCAGCGTTGCAGTTCTTGACACACTCAAACCGGTGTCCCTGGCACCTACTACCATTCCCCGTTCAAAGGCACTTACATCTTTTGTCTTACCCATTCACCCTTTGAATGGCACACATACACAATCCATTTCTCAATTGTTTCAAGGCTTAAACATCTTTCTATAACCTGTCTCCTCCCCTTCATCTACACTGCTTTGAAGTGGATTTAAGTGACATCATTAAGGGATCATAGCTTTCACCTGGATTCACATGGTCAGTCTATGTCATGGATGTTTAGTTTTTAAAATGTTTTTTACACTCAGTGTATTTTATACATTATCTAGGTGCAATTCTGTTCCCTTCGATACTGAACAGCAGTAGAGACCTAGTCTTGATTGTCCTGTTGTCTGTTTGTTTGGGATCCAGGCCTATCCTCCTGTTCTTTGATCGGCCCTCCCCTCAGAGAGTACTACATGTGTTTGATGTGGCCGAGCTTTAGGTCTGTGTAGTATAATCTCTCCTCTGCTAGTCCCTGGTGTAATGTAGAGCGGAAGGGTAAATCCACTACAGCCCAGATGAGCCATATCGTAAGAGGATTTAATTTGGTCTTAGAGACTCTCCTTTCTTACCAGGCCATGAATGCCGGTCATCATTTAGATGCTGTAGATATGTGTGCATGGCCATTATAATAATATTTTGGTTTGGATGTTTTGAGGCTAAAGATATCCTCTGGGTCCCTTCTTTCCTGATGATGTTTGGGTGTTTTGAGGCTAAAGATATCCTCTGGGTCCCTTCTTTCCTGATGATGTTTGGGTGTTTTGAGGCTAAAGATATCCTCTGGGTCCCTTATTTCCTGATGATGTTTGGATGTTTTGGGGCTAAAGATATCCTCTGGGTCCCTTATTTCCTGATGATGTTTGGATGTTTTGGGGCTAAAGATATCCTCTGGGTCCCTTCTTTCCTGATGATGTTTGGATGTTTTGGGGCTAAAGATATCCTCTGGGTCCCTTCTTTCCTGATGACGTTTGGGTGTTTTGAGGCTAAAGATATCCTCTGGTCCCTTCTTTCCTGATGATCAACTCAAATCAAATTGTATTTGTCAAATGCTCAGAATACAACAGGTGTAGACCATACAGTGAAATGCTTACTTACAAGCCCTTAAACAAAAATGCAGTTTTATGAAAAATAAGTAGATAGGTAAAACAAGAAAAGTAACAAATAATTAAACAGCAGCAGTAAAATAACAATAGCGAGGCTATATACAGGGGCTAGCGGTACAGAGTCAATGTGCGGGGGCACCGGTTAGTCAAGGTAAATAAGGTAATATGCACATAATAAACAGAGAGTAGCAGCAGCGTAAAATAGGGGGGGGGGGGGGGGGGGGGGGGGGGCAAATAGTCTGGCTAGCCCTTGTTGGGTGTTTGTTTGTGGGTTAAATCCACTTCGTGAGTTCCTCTTTAAATCTAAGAGGACAAAACCCACCGAAGACTAAAGACACTCTCGTGGATAAAGGTCACTCCTCGCTGAAAATTAGAGATACTCTCGTGGATAAAGGTCACCCCTTGCTGAAGATTAAAGACACTCTCGTGGATAAAGGTCACCCCTCGCTTGCCAGCTGTGTGTGTGCGCTCATGCTTGCCTCAGCTGCTATTGCACAGTGTGTGTCCCTCTTAGGGTGTGTGCAGTCGAGCCCACAGAATGTGTTGTTTCCTCATTTTGTGCCCAGCCCTACAGCGCAACAGTCTTACAGCCCAACACAGTGTGTTTTCACAGTCACTCTGTCTTTCATTTCCTGGGGTGGGTGAGTGGGTGACACACTTGTTTTGGGCCAGCAATATGGTGATAAGTTATCTTAATCTTTAGATGGGTCTTTTGTCACGTTAAGAACTTCCTTAAAGTGTCACGATCGTGTGGCGGATTGACGGACCAAAACGCAGCAGTTGGAAAATAAGCCATCTTCTTTTATTTTAAAAGATGACGAAAAATAAACACGAAACACTTAATACAAACTATACAAAACAACAAACGACCGTGAAGCTAAATAACGTTGTGCACATACACACACAGGCTACAAACGTTCTACATAGACAATTACTCACAACCAATGAGAGCCTATGGCTACCCTAAATAAGGCTCCCAATCAGAGACAACCGAAATCAGCTGTCTCTAATTGGGAACTCATTCAGGTAACCATAGACTCTCCTAGATAACTAAACATACATAGACAACACTAGACACATGTACTCCACACAAACCCATATACTATACCCAACAACCCCTTTACCATAAAACACCCAAAACCAACAAAACACAAACATTCCCCATGTCACACCCTGACCTAACTAAAATAATAAAGAAAACAAAGAATACTAAGGCCAGGGCGTGACATAACCCCCCCCTTAAGGTGCGAACTCCGGGCGCACCATTACACAGTCTAGGGGAGGGTCTGGGTGGGCTTCCATCCACGGTGGCGGCTCCGGCTCTGGTTGTGGTCCCCACGTCACCACAGTCCCTAACCACCTCCTGGGCTTCCTCCAAATGACCCCCCTCCACATTAACCCCATTGCATTAAGGGGCAGTTCCGGACTAAGGGGCAGCTCCGGACTAAGGGCCAGTACCAGGGTAAGGGGCAGTACCAGGGTCAGGGGCAGCACCAGGGTAAGGGGCAGCACCAGGGTAAGGGGCAGCACCAGGGTAAGGGGCAGCACCACGGTAAGGGGCAGCTCCGGACTGAGGAATGGCAGCTCCGGACTGAGGAATGGCAGCTCCGGACTGAGGGACTGCAGCTCCGGACTGAGGGACTGCAGCTCCGGACTGAGGGACGGCCCATGGCTGGCTGACAGATCTGCCTGCTCATGGCTGGCTAACGGATCTGGCTGCTCATGGCTGGCTGACGGATCTGGCTGCTCATGGCTGGCTGACGGATCTGGCTGCTCATGGCTGGCTGACGGATCTGGCTGCTCATGGCTGGCTGACGGATCTGGCTGCTCATGGCTGGCTGACGGATCTGGCTGCTCATGGCTAGCTGACGGATCTGGCTGCTCATGGCTAGCTGACGGATCTGGCTGCTCATGGCTAGCTGACGGATCTGGCTGCTCATGGCTAGCTGACGGATCTGGCTGCTCATGGCTAGCTGACGGATCTGGCTGCTCATGGCTAGCTGACGGATCTGGCTGCTCATGGCTAGCTGACGGATCTGGCTGCTCATGGCTAGCTGACGGATCTGGCTGCTCATGGCTAGCTGACGGATCTGGCTGCTCATGGCTAGCTGACGGATCTAGCTGCTCATGGCTGGCTGACGGATCTGGCTGCTCATGGCTGGCTGACTGATCTGGCTGCTCCTGTCTGATTGGCGGCTCTGGCAGATCCTGTCTGGTTGGCGGCTCTGGCAGATCCTGTCTGGTTGGCGGCTCTGGCAGATCCTGTCTGACGGACGGCTCTAGCGGCTCCTGTCTGGCTGGCGGCTCTAGCGGCTCCTGTCTGGCTGGCGGCTCAGTTGGCTCATGGCAGACGGGCGGCTTTGCAGGCTCATGGCAGACGGGCGGCTTTGCAGGCTCATTGCAGACGGATGGCTCAGATGGCGCTGGGGAGACGGATGGCTCAGATGGCGCTGGGGAGACGGATGGCTCAGATGGCGCTTGGCAGACGGGCAGTTCAGTCATCGCTGTGCAGACGGCAGACTCCTGCCGGCTGAGGCGCACTGTAGGCCTGGTGCGTGGTGCCGGGACTGGTGGCACCGGGCTGGGGACACGCATCTCAGGGCTAGTGCGGGGAGCAGCAACAGGACGCACAGGACTCTGGGGACACACAGGAGGCTTGGTGCGTGGTTTAGACACTGGTGGTAAAGGGCTGGAGACACGCACCATATAGCTAGTGCGTGGAGGAGGCACTGGTGGTACTGGGTTGGGGCGGGGAGGTGGCGCCGGAAATACCGGACCGTGCAGGCGTACTGGCTGCCTTGAACGCCGAGCCTGCCCAACCTTACCTGGTTGTATGCTCCCCGTCGCCTGACCAGTGCGGGGAGGTGGAATAACCCGCACCGGCCTATGTAGGCGAACCGGGGACACCATGCGTAAGGCTGGTGCCATGTACGCCGGCCCGAGGAGACGCACTGGTGACCAGATGCGTTGGGCCGGCTTCATGACATACGGCTCAACGCTCAGTCTAGCCCGGCCGATACGTGGAGCTGAAATGTACCGAACCGGGCTATGCACGCGTACAGGAGACACCGTGCGCTCTACTGCGTAACACGGTGTCTGCCCGTACTCTCGCTCTCCACGGTAAGTACAGGGAGTAGGCGCAGGTTTCCTACCTGACTTCGCCACACTCCCTTTAAGGCCCCCCCCAAGAAATTTTTGGGTTGTACTCACGGGTTTCCAGCCTTGTCTCCGTGCTGCCTCCTCATATCGCCTCCTCTCGGCTTTAGCTGCCTCCAGCTCTTCACGAGGAAGGCGATATTCTCCCGGTTGAGCCCACGGCCCCTTACCATCCAGTATCTCCTCCCATGTCCATGAATCCTGTGTAGGTAGGTCCTGTTGCCGCTTTCCATGCCGCTTGGTCCTATAATGGTGAGTAATTCTGTCACGATCGTGTGGCGGATTGACGGACCAAAACGCAGCAGTTGGAAAATAAGCCATCTTCTTTTATTTTAAAAGATGACGATAAATAAACACGAAACACTTAATACAAACTATACAAAACAACAAACGACCGTGAAGCTAAATAACGTTGTGCACATACACACACAGGCTACAAACGTTCTACATAGACAATTACTCACAACCAATGAGAGCCTATGGCTACCCTAAATAAGGCTCCCAATCAGAGACAACCGAAATCAGCTGTCTCTAATTGGGAACTCATTCAGGTAACCATAGACTCTCCTAGATAACTAAACATACATAGACAACACTAGACACATGTACTCCACACAAACCCATATACTATACCCAACAACCCCTTTACCATAAAACACCCAAAACCAACAAAACACAAACATTCCCCATGTCACACCCTGACCTAACTAAAATAATAAAGAAAACAAAGAATACTAAGGCCAGGGCGTGACAAAGTCTTATTACCACAGAGAAAAGATCATAAATTAAACCAAAATTATTTATAGACTGTTAGCCTTACTCTGTGTGGTCTGGAGAATGAATAGTTCAGTATATATGCCATTTGGCTGACACTTTTATCCAAAGTAACTTAGTCATGCTTGCATATGTTTCACGTATGGGTTGTCTTGGGTATTGAACCCACTATTCTGGCATTGCAAAGTGCCATGCTCCACCAACTGAGCTACAGAGGACCACCATGCAGTATCATGGTAGTGTCGAATGGGGGTATTGAATGGTAGTGTTAAATGAGTGTAGCAAGATGAGTGTAGCAAGATGGCGCCGACAGAGATGGTCGCCTCGCTTCGAGTCCTTAGGCCTTAGGCCGCATCTATGCACTATTTAGTTGTTTTATGTATTATTTCTTACATTGTTAGCCCAGAAAATTGTAAGTGTTATTACATACAGCCAGGAAGAACTATTCGCTATAAGAGCGACGTCAACTTACCAACATTACGACCAGGAATACGACTTTCCCGAAGCGGATCCTTTGTTCAACCCACCACCCAGGACATTGAATCTAATCCAAGAGGCCGACCCAAAACAACGTCGCAGAAGGGGTAGACGGGGCGACCTCCTGGTCAAACTTCGAAGGCGTACACACCACCCACCGCTTCCGAGTATATTACTCGCCAATGTCCAGTCTCTAGACAACAAGGTGAAAGAAATTAGGGCAAGGGTTGCCTTCCAGAGAGACATCAGGGATTGTAACATACTCTGTTTTTACGGAGACTTGGCTCTCTCAGGATATGTTGTCGGAGTTGGTACAGCCACCGGGTTTCTTCATGCGTCGCGCCAACAGAAATAAACATCTTTCTGGGAAGAAGGGCGGGGCTGTATGCTCCATGATTAACGACTCATGGTGTAATCATAACAACCTACAGGAACTCAAGTTCTTCTGTTCACCTGCTCTAGAATTCCTTACAATCAAATGCCTACCATATTATCACCCAAGAGTTATTGTCACAGCTGTGTATGTACCCCCTCAAGCAGATACCCTAGATGGCCCTCAATAAACTTCACTGTACTCTATGTAAACTGGAAACCATATATCCTGAGGCTGCATTTATTGTAGCTGGGGATTTTAACAAAGCAAATTTGAGGACAAGGCTACCTAAACTCTATCAGCATATTGATTGCAGCACTTGCGCGGGCAATACACTGGACCACTGCTACTCTAACTTCCGTGATGCATACAAGACCCTCCCCCGCCCTCGCTTCAGCAAATCTTACCACGTCTCCATTTTGCTCATACCGTCCTATAGGCAGAAAGTCGAACAGGATGTACCCGTGACTAGAACCATTCAACGCTGGTCCGACCAATCGGAATCCTCGTTGTCAAGATTGTTTTGATCACGCAAACTGGGAAATGTTCCCGGGCAGCCTCAGAGAATAACATTGATTTATACACTGACTCTGAGTAGATTTATAAGGAAGTGCATTGTAGATGTTCTACCCACTGTTACTGTTAAAACGTACCCTATCCACAAACCGTGGATAGATGGCGGCATTCACTTAAAACTGAAAGCGCGAACCACCACATTTTAACTATGGAAAGATGACTGGGAATGTGGCCGAATATAAACAGTAAAGGTGTTATTCCCTCTGCAAGGCAATCAAACAAGTGAAATGTCGGTATAGGGACAAATTGGAGTTGCAATTCAACGGCTCAGACACGAGACGTATGTGTCAGGGTCTACAGGCAATTACGGACTAGAAAAAGAAAAGCAGCCATGTTGGGGACACCGACGTCTTGCTTCCAGACAAACAAAACAACTTCTTTGCCCGCTTTGAGGATAATACAGTGCCACCTACCAAGGACTGTGGTTCCTCCCCAACCCTTCTCCATGGCCGACGTGAGTAAGACAATTAAACGTGTTAACCCTCGCAAGGCTGCTGGCCAAGACGACATCCCTAGGCGCGTTCTCAAAGCATGCGCAGACCAGCTGGTGTGTTTACGGACATATTCAATCGCTCCCTATCCCGGTCTGCTGTCCCAACATGCTTCAAGATGGCCACAATTGTTCCTGTACCCAAGAAGGGAAAGATAACTGAACAAAATGACTGTCGTCCCGGAGCACTCACTTCTGTCATCATGAAGTGCTTTGAGAGACTAGTCAAGGATCATATCACCTCCACCTTACCTGCCACCCTAGACCCACTTCAGTTTGCATACCGCCCCAACAGGTCCACAGACGATGCAATCGCCATCACACTGCACACTGCCCTATCCCATCTGGACAAGAGGAATACCTATGTAAGAATGCTGTTCATTGACTACAGCTCAGCATTCAACACCATAGTGCCCTCAAAGCTCATCATTAAGCTTGAGGAACTGGGTCTCGACCCCACCCTGTGCAATTGGGTCCTGGACTTTCTGACGTGCCGCCTCCAGATGGTGAATGTAGGAAACAACATCTCCACTTCGCTGATCCTCAACACTGGGGCCCCACAAGGGTGCGTTCTCAGCCCCCTCCTGTACTCCCTGTTCACCCATGACTGCGTGGCCATGCACACCTCCAATTCAATCATCAAGTTTGCAGACAACACAACAGTAGTGGGCTTGATTACTAACAACGACGAGACAGCATACAGGGAGGAGGTGAGGGCACTGGGAGTGTGGTGTCAGGAAAACAATCTCTCACTCAACATCAACAAAACAAAGGAGATGATCGTGGACTTCAGGAAACAGCAGAGGGAGCACCCCCCCAATCCACATCGATGGGACGGTAGTGGAGAAGGTGGAAAGTTTTAAGTTCCTCGGCCTACACATCACAGACAAACTAAAATGGTCCACCCACACAGACAGTGTGGTGAAGAAGGCGCAACAACGCCTCTTCAACCTCAGGAGGCTGAAGAAATTTGGCTTGTCACCTAAAACCCAATTGAGAGCATCCTGTTGGGCTGTATCACCGCCTGGTATGGCAACTGTACCGCCCTCAACCGCAAGGCTCTCCAGAGCGTGGTGCGGTCTGCACAACGCATCACCGGGGGCAAACTACCTGCCCTCTAGGACACCTATAGCACCCGATGTCACAGGAAGGCCATAAAGATCATCAAGGACAACAGCCACCCGAGCCCCTGCCTGTTCACTCCGCTACCACCCAGAAGGCGAGGTCAGTACAGGTGTATCAAAGCTGGCACCGAGAGACTGAAAAACAGCTTCTATCTCAAGGCCATCAGACTGTTAAACAGCAATCACTAACTCAGAAAGGCTGCTGCCTACATACAGACTCAAATCATTGGTCATAAATGGATCACTAGTCACTTTAAATAATGCCACTTTAATAATGTTTACATACAGATGATGTCGGAAGTTTACATACACTTAGGTTGGAGTCATTAAAACTTCTTATGGCTGAAAGGGCAGTATTGAGTAGCTTGGATGAAAGGTGCACAGAGGTGCCCATATTAAACGGCCTGCTCCTCATTCCCAGTTGCTAATATGTGCATATTATTATTCATATTGGATAGAAAACACTCTGAAGTTTCTAAAACTGTTTGAATTATGTCTGTGAGTATAACAGAACTCACATGGCAGGCAAAAACCTGAAGTTCCACTTCCTGTTTGTATTTTTTCTGGGGGTGCCAATTTTCAACCAAGCTCTAATTGAAATCACAGAGAGATATTGATGAGTTTTCACTTCCTACGGCTTCCACTAGATGTCAACAGTCAATAGAACTTTGTCTGATGAATCTACTGTGACGGGGGGCCGAAGGAGACAGGAATTAGTGAGCTCTGGCAGGAGGTGATCACGCATTGAACACGCGCGTTTACGTGAGAGTCAGCTCCGTTCCATCGGTCAACTGAAGTCGATGAAATTCTCCGGTTGGAACGTTATTCAAGATGTATGTTAACAACATTCTAAAGATTGATTCAGTACATCGTTTGACATGTTTCTACTGACTGTAACAAACTTTTGGACATTTCGTCACGTTATAGTGGACGGTAGTGGACGCGCTTTGGGTTTGGCGTTTGGTAAACATGTCCAAAGTAGCTAATTTGACATAAATAACAGACATTAACGAACAAATCAAGCATTTATTGTGGACCTGGGATTCCTAGGACTGCATTCTGATGAATTCATCAAAGGTAAGGAAACATTTATCATGTATTTTCTGGTTTCTGTTGAGACCAACATGGCGGCTAATTTGGCTATTGTTCTGAGGTCCGTCTCAGATTATTGCATGGTTTATTTTTCCGTAAAGTGTTTTTGAAATCTGACACAGCGGTTGCATTAAGGAGAGGTATATCTATAATTCCATGTGTATAACTTGTATTATCATCTATATTTATGATGAGTATTTCTGTTGAAACGATGTGGCTATGCAAAGTCACTTGATGTTTTTGCAACTAGTGAATCTAACGCGTCAATGTAAACTCAGATTTTTTTTATATAAATATGAACTTAATCAAACAAAACATGCATGTATTGTGTAACATGAAGTCCTATGAGTGTCATCTGATGAAAATAATCAAAGGTTAGTGATTCATTTTATCTCTATTTCTGTTTTTTTTTCTGCGTGGGATTAACAACAAGATTACCTTTAAAATGATATAAGACACATGAATGTCTGAGGAATTTTAATTATGAGATTTCTGTTTTTTGAATTTGGCTGCCCCGCACTTTTTTTGTTTTTGTCTTTTGTCATATCGATCCCGTTACCATTTTTCAACCACTCCACAAATTTCTTGTTAACAAACTGTAGTTTTGGCAAGTCAGTTAGGACATCTACTTTGTTCATGACACAAGTAATTTTTCCAACAATTGTTTATAAACAAATTATTTCACTTACAATGAATTATATCACAATTCCAGTGGGTCAGTTGACTGTGCATTTTAAACAGCTTGGACAATTCCAGAAAATTATGTCATGGCTTTAGAAGCTTCTGATAGGCTAAATGACATCATTAGAGTCAATTGGAGGTGTACCTGTGGATGTATTTCAAGGTCTACCTTCAAACTCAGTGCCTCTTTGCTTGACATCATGGGAAAATCAAAAGAAATCTGGTGTCAGTCACCCTAGACACCAGCAGGTGTCAGTCACTGTCAGACAGCCTCTGCCCACTCCCCAAATCCCCATTTCTCAGATACCACTCTGAACTTGGTGGCCTGAATCTTATAGGGCAAAGTTGGCATAGAGGGTCTGTTTACTGCACTCTCCCCCTGTACAATCCTAAGATATTTGAGCTATATACATTTGTTAAATAGTCATCGAGAGTATGGTGACATGGATTCTTCATTGGTAGAATTAATTCTAATCCTTGTTAGAATGAATCTCAATTGTCGGGAGAAAGTATCCTTTTTCAATTCTCTCATTGGTTGTAGCTCAGCTCTTTCCAATCAGAGAAGCAGCACCCAAATAAACAGCCTACCACATACCACAGACAGGGCGGGGCAGGATGGGAGTGAGGGTGTCGTGGGGGTGAGGGGTTGTGGTAGCGGTAGGGGGACCCAGGGGTACAGGGCTGTTGGGGTGGGGGTGGATGATGCTATGTGTGAAGCTGGGGCAGGGCAGGGTTTGTCTGTCTTAATATCAAACATGCACTGCCAGAACCTGACATCATCAACCCTCTCAACTCCCCTTCTAGACGGAGTGTTCCACCCTTGAATTGGAGCATCCCAGTCCCCTCCCTGAAAACTGACAGCCCTTGCTATTTTCCTACTAAATTCATCTACCTCCTCATCCTCCTCCCCCTTCACCACTTCTGTGTCTGCTATGATTGTCAAAACGCTGGGGAATACGATTGGCCCATTTCACCCTCTGTTTTCCCCTAATGAGAACCTTAAAGACTGCGACGCATCAATATTTCACAGCTCCACGGCGACATCTGAATATTTCCTTTTCATTTGGCCCATTCCAGGTCTTTGTTTATGCCTGCCAGACTGTACAGTCTCAGTACAGTCTCAGTACAGTCTCAGTATAGTCTCAGTACAGTCTCAATACAGTAGGGAAGTAGGGAAGTCAGCACATTATAATATCACTCAGGTTCATTACAGGCAGAGTGAGGGATGGAGAGAGTTGGGTTGCGTAAGCAAATAGATCTCCCCACTCTCTCTTTCTATTCTGTCTCTCTCTGTCTCCCTCTCCTCCCATGTGGATTAATGCTGACCCACCACAGTGTCTTTCTCTCCATGTTTCTGCTGGGTGTGTGGGTATTAGACAGTGCTCCCAAGCGATCTCTAAATGCTGTCTGCCTCCTTGGGACTATTCCACAGGGTGAAACACTACACTGCAGGCACAGTTTACACAGCTCCACTCCCACAAGCCTCTCTCTCACTTTCTTCACCTCTGTCTTCCTCTGTTTCCCCGTTCTCTATCCTTCCCTCCCCTTTTTCTCTCCACAGTCAATGGGCTTAGCATAGTTGATATGAAGGGAGAAGTCGGGCAGTGTGCTGTGCTGCAGGGTTGTGAATGATCTAATTGTGCAGGTCTATGACAAAGGGTGTGGGTCTGAGGCTGGGCAGGGCTTGCTCATCAGTCTGTCAGACATGGTAATCTGTCTCCCCCAGTGGAGGGCTGGAGTGAGTCCTTCACATATCCACCGCCGCTCTCTAGAAATGATCACTCATCTGCCTACTGAATATTTAGTGTCTTTGTGTATGAGGGAGGATGGGTAGGATTTATAAGCTTGTTTCAAGCCCAGGGCTTTTGTTTATGCTGTATCGAACTTTACAAACTTCACAGGCTGTTATCAGCTGATCAGTGCAGAGTGTGTGGTTTGTATGTATACTTTTCTATAGGTTATACATCTGTAATTGTCTTTGATGTGTATACTTAATGCGTTTTAAGTCATTAACACTATTTTTGCTTTAGTATTGATTTTTAGTCTGTATGCCTTGTCTATTGGATATGTTTTGTGTGTAACCATCTCCTTGCTGTATGTTAATTCTTTTAACCCTGTCTGGGCTGTGTAGGTTATAGTGTGTAACCATCTGTGTGCTGTGTGCCCTGCAGGTGGATGAGTTGTATGAGGTGTTCTGTATCCAGAGGAAGCTGAGAGAGGGAGCCAGTAAGATGAAGCAGGCCTTCTCTGCCTCTCCCTCCACCAAGGCCACCAGAGAGAGCATATTAGAGGTCAACCGCAGATACAAGGAGTACACAGAGGTATGGATGGATGGACCCACATATAAATCAGCCTGTTCACCGGCACTATACAGTCACCCACTGAGATCGAATACAGCCTGGTGTCAAAGTTCGTCTCCAGTTGTTTGTGTTTGAGCTGATCAGTCTCCTTTCCTCCCCAGAATATGAGCACGTTTGAGGTGGAGCTGGAGAACCTGTTGGGGGAATTCCATATCAAAATGAAAGGTAAGACTGAGGCCAGTGGAACTGCTGTTAGGGTAGACCGAAAAACAAACAAGCAATGATTTCACTGCTCAATTATCTCTGCCTCACTCTTTCTTTCTTTCTCCCAAACCCCTTCTCTCTCTCTCCCCCCCCCCCCCCCCGCCCCCTCTCTTTCTACTCTCCCACCCCGCTCTCGCTCACTGGCTTACTCACTCTCCCACCCACCCCTCTCTCTCTGCCCCCCCTCCTCTCTCTCTTCAGGTCTTGCTGGCTTTGCTCGTCTGTGTTCAGGAGATCAGTATGAGGTGAGATTAATTAATATAATACTTGACTCTCTCTTTCTCTGTCTTTCTCATTCCTAACAGGCCCTCCCTGTATCACAAATAGACAACTATATCTTTCCCAATCTGCAGACTGCCTCGAAAACGGCACTTATAAATATATAAAAACAACCGTTTCTTAGCTTATATCCTTCTCCTTGGCCCTGCATCTATCTTTAACCTGTATCTTTCTCTCACCCCCCCTCTACCTCCTCTATCTCTACCCATCTTTATCCCTCTCTGCCCTCCCTAAATCTCTCTTTGTTTCTCCCTCTCCCTCCTCTCTGTTTCCTCTCTCTCCCTCCCTATGTGTACTCTCTCCCTTTCTCTCTCTTTATTTCTCTCCTTTCCTCCCTCCCTCCCTCCCTCTGTCAGATCTTCATGCGGTATGGGCGTCAGCGCTGGAAGCTGAAAGGGAAGATAGAGGTGAACTCCAGACAGAGTTGGGACGGAGAAGAGATGGTCTTCACGCCCCTCATCACAGACCTCATCAACATCAAAGTACAATCAGTCAATCAATCAACCAATGAATTATATTTTTGAAGACATTTTTAAGTCAACATTCTTCAAAGTGCTTTATAGAACCAGCCTAGAGTACAGTAACCCAGCCTAGAGTACAGTAACCCAGCCTAGAGTACAGTGACCCAGCCTAGAGCACAGTGACCCAGCCTAGAGTACAGTAACCCAGCCTAGAGTACAGTAACCCAGCCTAGAGTACAGTAACCCAGCCTAGAGTACAGTAACCCAGCCTAGAGCACAGTAACCCAGCCTAGAGCACAGTACAGTAACCTAGCCTAGAGCACAGTGACCCAGCCTAGAGCACAGTGACCCAGCCTAGAGTACAGTACAGTAACCCAGCCTAGAGTACAGTACAGTGACCCAGCCTAGAGCACAGTGACCCAGCCTAGAGCACAGTGACCCAGCCTAGAGTACAGTGACCCAGCCTAGAGCACAGTAACCCAGCCTAGAGTACAGTACAGTAACCTAGCCTAGAGCACAGTGACCCAGCCTAGAGCACAGTGACCCAGCCTAGAGTACAGTACAGTAACCTAGCCTAGAGCACAGTGACCCAGCCTAGGGCAGTGGAGTTCAGTCCTGGTCTTGGGGAACCACAGAGTGCGCAGGCCTTTGTTCCAGCCCAGCACTAACCCACCTGAATGACCCTCTAACTTCCTGTCTTGACGGAGCTGAACAAGTCTAGCCACTCACATCTTGGTGGGCAGTGTGACCTTACTTCCTTTGTCTGGTCCAATCAGCTCTAACTTCCTGTCTCTTGTCCAATCAGGTTACCGAGCTGAAGGGTTTAGCCACTCACATCCTAGTGGGCAGTGTGATCTGTGAGACCAAGGACCTGTTCACGGCCATGCCTCAGGTGGTGGCTGTCGATGTCAACGACCTAGGAACAATCAAACTCAATCTGGAGGTCACATGGTTGTAAGTGGACTTAATTAAATGTCTCTTTGAGTGATGGACATATTTTTAAATTTCTGTTAGTGACAGTTGAATCAGAATCAGAGGAAGGTCACAGAGGAAGGTCACAGAAAGTTATTGGTGTGGTGCAAGGAGCAGAAAAACATGAACAACATGGAAACAGCAAAGGAAACGGAAACAAAACATATTGTATGACATAGTATCATAAACTACACAATACATACTACAGTGGTTAGTTACATCAGTGTACGTTGACTAGATGAAGTTATACTGTAACGCTGCCCTCTTCTGGAGAACCCGGGTGTCTGCTCCAGTGTTATAGCATTACCGTAGTTCATAGTTCTCTAATGGACTTCCCCTCCTAACTGTTTCTCTGTCTTCCCCCCATGCAGTCCGTTCGATGTGGAGGACCTGACCCTGTCTTCAGGCAACGTGAGCAAGGCCACCGCCCTACAGAGACGGGTGTCTGTCTACAGCCAGGGCACGCCAGAGACACCCACCTTCCAGGACCAGTCCTTCTTTGTGAGTCCCAGTCAGAGCGTCTTCTCCCTGGGGTGGGATAGGGGAGAGGAGTGGGTGTATGGCTTATAGCACAGCATCCTGCATACTAGCACCTGCCTGCTCACAACACAGGATCCCCCGTTGCACTAACCACTTACTCAGGATTGCTTTAAACTGTGAAACTGTGATTGTCTGTATATGTATTCAACATATATGTGTCTGTGTATGCTAACAAAGCAATGGTTGAGTCTGACTAACCCTAACCCAACTGCCACACCCTCCTTGCTCCCCATCCTCCCTCTAACCCCCCTCCCTCTCTCACTCCCTGCCTCCCTCCACCCACCCCTGCTTCCTCCCTCGTACCACCCCCCAACTCTGCACCCATTCCTCCTCCCTCCACCCCTCTGCTACCTGTGAGTGGTAAAGGAGTGGCACCCCCGCCCCTCCCCAACCCAGCATCGCTTCTCCTTCTTCCACGCCCTGAGGAACTCCCTGTTAGAGAAGCTGAGACGCAGTCGCTCCTTTGGCGACCTGGCCTCCCTCCGCCCCAGGCCCAAGTCCAGGCTGGAGGTCTATGTGAGTGAGGTCTGCTACGCTAGTACTAGCCCCGTTTACCCCTGCCTGTGTGCCTGTGCCTGCTTATTTGTTTGCATGGAGTGGCTTGTGTCAGCCTGTGTTCACGTCCCAGACTGACACAACAGTAGGAGGAGGGAAAGAGGAGGAGGCTGTGATGTCACTAGACTATCGGAGCACCTACAGGCTCTCTCTCCTCTCATCTGACTCTCTCTCTATATATATCTCTCTCTCTCCTCTCATCTGACTCTCTCTCTCTCTATATATCTCTCTCTCTCCTCTCATCTGACTCTCTCTCTATATATCTCTCTCTCCTCTCATCTGACTCTCTCTCTATATATCTCTCTCTCTCCTCTCACCTGACTCTCTCTCTCTATATATCTCTCTATCTCCTCTCATCTGACTCTCTCTCTATATATCTCTCTCTCTCCTCTCATCTGACTCTCTCTCTATATATCTCTCTCTCTCCTCTCATCTGACTCTCTCTCTCTCTCCCCTCTCTCTTTCTCCTCTCTCTCTCTCTCTTGCTCTCTCTCCCCTCTCTTTCTCATCCACGCTCTCACTCTCTCTCTCTCTTTCTCCTCTCTCTCTCTCACCCTCTTTCTCTCCCTCTCCAGTCCACCCTCCCTGACGACGTCTTTGAGAACGGTGGGTGTGGCAACTCGTGCAAGCGCCTCTCCTTCACCTTTTCCGATACGTCAGTCTCCTCTCTCAGCCCAAGCCTCGCGCCCGGCCAGTCCAACCCCGAAATCACTGTCACGCCGCCTGACACCAACCATTGGCCTCAAATACCCCCCAGGGAAGACAAAGGGGTAGAAGAGACGGTTCGGGTGCATGCAGACGTAGTGGAAGAGGAGGGTGAGGAGGAAGAGGAGAGTGGTGACAGCGGCGGTAGCGTGAGTGTTAGCCTGGTCAGCGAGGAGGTGGAGTCAGAGTGGGAGAGGGCAGAGTTCCAGCTTAACGTAGGTTCCTCCTCTCTCTGCTCGGAGAGCCAGTTGTCAGCTGTGGCTCCTGAGGATGTGTTCCTGGACCACGCTGGGTCTGACAGGGATGGAGATGAGGACGACAGGTAATATGTGATTGATGTTTTGTCTTTATGATGTTTATTGCACAGAGGCCAAATTAATTTCCCCTCAATTAACTTTTATTATAATCTATTAAATTCTATTCTATTCTATTGTCAGCTCGGAGCTGCTGAAGCCCGTGGAACTGGACACTGAAGAACCAGGCAGCTTGACCAGGCAACTGGTGAGGAGGCTGACGTCGTCCGACATTCTGCCCGAGGTGGTGGGTCTGAGCTGGGCCGGGGAGGGAAGCAGGGCCTTCCTGGAGAGCAGCCTGGAAGAGGCCCTGCACAGCCTGCTGCTGAGGCTGGAATCACTGAGACAACGCTGTAGAGAGCTGCAGGACCTGGAACAGGAAGTGATGCGCCTGGAGGACCTGCTCAAAGTGAGGCCTGGCTGCCATGTCCCCTGCGTCATTCCAAATAGCACCCTGTTCCCTAAGTGGTGCACTACCCCATGTGGCCTTGGCCACAAGTTGCACAATGTATAGGGTACAAGGTGCCTTTTGGGATTTGCTCTGGGATGAGATTTGTTTATTTTTCATAAAGATAAATGATCTGGCGGTTTTTAAGGGTGGTAGTTCATGTATGCTGTTAAGGTGATTGGAGCTTTATTGTGGTATTGACATTCATTAGAACCCCCCCCATGGCTGCAGGTGGTCTCTCCATTAGTATTAGTCTAGCCAACCCCTGGCAGGGCTTTTTAGGGCAGAGTATTTCAGGGTCTCATCTTTCCCTCAGTGCTGTCTCCCGGGCTACTGTAGCAAGTCGTCCATGTTCTTATAGCACCTAGTCTCTCTTAGTGCTAGCCCTCCAAGCAGGGTTTCAGCATCTCGTGACGTCTCTCCCTCAGTGTCGTCTCCCGGGCCACAGGAGCAGGTCGTCCAGCCTCAGCCTGACAGTTGAGAGTGCTCTGGAGAGCTTTGACTTCCTCAACACCTCCGACTTCGACGACGATGACACGGGTGATGACCATGCCCTCCACCACTCTGTGTTCTTTGACATGGAGGTGGAGAGGATTGGGTGAGTCAAGAGGGAGGGGAGGAGGGAAAGTCCCCTCCCCTGTACTCTCTCTAGTCTACTATACCCTCTGGCCCTACATGGGAGATGGTGGTAGTGACCCTGCCTGTCTCCTTCTCTGACCTCTAATCTCTCCCCTCTAACCCCACAGTCATGCCACATCTCTCCACAGACAATGAGATTCCACTGGGCCTTTGTGTATCCGTGTGTGTATCCGTGTGTGTGCAGTCGTGGAAAAAGTACTAAATTCTCATAATGAATGTCACCCAGTAAAATACTACTTGAGTAAAAGTCTAAAATTATTTGGTTTTATATATACTTAAGTATCAAAAGTAAAGATACGAATAATTTAAAATTCCTTATATTAAGCAAACCAGACGGCACAATTTTTATTTTTAATTTACGGATAGCCATGGTCACATTCCAACGCTCAAACATCATTTACAAACAAAGCATTTGTGTTTAGTGAGTCCGCCAGATCAGAGGCAGTAGGGATGACCAGGGATGTTCTCTTGATAACTGTACGAATTGGACCATTTTCTGTCCTGCTAAGCATTCAAAATGTAACGACTACTTTTGGGTGTCAGGGAGAATGTATGAAGTAAAAAGTACATACTTCACTACATTCCTAAAGAAAAGTAAAAGTTGTCAAAAATATAAATAGTAAAGTACAGATATTTCCGCCTAAATAGACATGCCCAAAAGTAACTGCTAATCATGTGTAATTACATGATTCTGACATGAAAAAAACTTGGTATATTTGGAAAGAAGACATCTGGGAGATTGAGGAAATGATAAGAAGATAGGAGTTACATAATTCAGAATACACAAGATCAAGCACACTCAAAATAACAATTTTTATTTTGAAAGTCATCTTTCATTGACAAACTATAAGTGAGTTATTGATGACTAGAGCTGGAAACACATCAGATGGCTTCTGCAACGTGAACAATATCGGAAAGAAATGGGATCGACAGACCTAACAACTAGACATGGTCAGATGTTTTAATAAGTGGTGTCAGGTGTGGCAACGGGACATTTCCAAATGTCCCTAAACCTCTCCAAAGTGGCATATGTCTGTAAATTAGATCATTCCAGTGTTTTACATATTTGCAATCCCTAAATGCTATGTGTATAAAAACACTCACTCAAACATTGTGGTGGTGTTATGGGGTATCCAGGGTACATTCAAGTGTCCTTTCAACCTCTCCAAAGTGTCCGAACCCAATTGAGATGGTTTGGGATGAGTTGGACCGCAGGGTGAAGGAAAAGTAGCCAACAAGTGCTCAGCAGATGTGGGAACTCCTTCAAGACTGTTGGAAAAGCATTCCAGGTGAAGCTGGTTGAGAGAATGCCAAAAGTGTGCAAAGCTGTCATCAAAGCAAAATAATCTAAAATCTACACTTTTTTGGTTGCTACATGATTTCATCTGTGTTACTTCATAGTTTTGATGTCTTCACTATTATTCTACAATGTAGAAAATAGTAAAAATATAGAAAAACCCTAGAATGAGTAGGTGTGTCCAAACTTTTGACTGTTACTGTACATTAAATATATAAACATGTCTTATCAAACACAAACTTGGTTACACATACACAAAGGTACAAAAATAAAAATAAGCGGAACTATTTACAAATGGCATTCATGTTCATTTTACATCCCAGGTGTAGATGATTAGATTTCACTTTCACCATAGCTTGTGCATGTCGTGACAGTCTTTGAAGCAGTCCCTCTCTGCCAGGAAACAAAAAGAGAACTGGCATTTTGAACAGAAGATCTGGCATTTCACCCTTTTCCCCCCTCTGTTTTGTGCAATGCTTGCAGTTCTTCCTTTTGTCTTTTGGCATATGTGTTGGATAATGGAGCTCACCTTGAGTGGGGGGTCTTGTGATGGTTGTGAGGTTGCTTTGGGCCCCCAATTCAACACCAGCTGCTCTCGGAAGGCCAACTGGGAGAGAGGGGTTTGACCTTTTGCTTTGGCCATCTGCTTGTGGAGAATGAAAGCATTTACTGTAGCAATGTCCACAGTGGTAAAAACAAAGTCTTATACCACTTCCTGGTCTTGTGGAGGACCTATCAGAGCATCAGATAGGTCACCGATAGGACACCCCTATGCTGGCATTGTAGTCCTTCACAGAATCAGGAATGGGGATACTTCCTCACCCGTGCCCCATTGGCATTTTCCACCCTCCTTGAGACATGGTCGTTATTGAATGCCTCATGCTGTGGGGTGAGCATGGTTACTTCCCTAATGTCCTTCCATTTCACAAAAAGCAGCGTGTTAGTCCTGATCCAACATATGGTCTGCCTCTCGGTTGTCTTTGTCATGTCGTTTACCTTGGTCTTTGGGAAAACAATTATTTTAGGACGAATGGTGCCACAAGCCCCTATTGTCTTTTTCAAGAGGTCTATGAAAAGCATGGGACTAGTATAAAAAGTGTCCACAAAGAGCTTGTACCCACTGTCACGTAAGGGGAAGTCCACTAGCTGCATGACAGAGTCATAACTAAGGCCCTTCCCAGTGGGTGTGATCGCCTTGCCTTCCACGTGTAGGCAGAGGCTGAATCTGCTAGCAGAAAGAGCTTGTAGCCCCATTTGTCTGATTATTTTTAATATATTGCTTTAAGTCAATTCGAGCCTTTGAGGCAACCATGCGCTTATCTATAGATAGATTTTGAGCAGGCCGGAAGTAAGTTTTGCATGCCTCCACCATGTCATGATAAAGGGGCTTGACTCTTGCAAGATGATCATACCCTGCAGTCCCCTTCTTCTGGTCATTGTCCTGATCCTTTTGTGTGTCACACATGTGAAGAGTACGGTTGATGGCCAAGAATCGGTTTTCACTCATGTTGGAGGTGGGGAACTCGAACCGACAGAGTGGGGACTTGCTCCAGTTGTCAACTAGTCTTAATGGTGACAGGTTTCCAGGACATCTTCCTTCCTTCCCCCCTGCTGCTTCTTGTCCCCATACTTGTTGATATGACTAATTAGTGTTCCAGTACAGAGGTGGTAAAGTAGAGCTGAAACAGCTGCAAGTATGTTTCATCACTGACCAACTGTGGGCCTTCAGGTCGTTTGGCTTTAAACCTAAATTGTTTTGTCTCCTCATCATCTTCAAGTGCTTCCCCTGCCTCTCCCTCTTCTCTGTTGAGGCCTAGATCTCCTCCCTGCCCCCCACCTCCAGATGAACTTGCAGACAGGGGAGTGGTGCCAGGGCCGGCAGTGGGGGTGGTTGAAGGAGGAGTGGGGTCTTTGTCGAGTGATGGATGTAGAACCATCAGACGGGGTGATTGACATAGCAGTGGGGGGTGAAGACCTTGGCCGGCGGGGGCGCTAGCTGGGGAGGGGTGGCTCCAAAACGTCATCATTCAAATCCTCTGCATCCTCCACTCTGTGGTGAATCAAATAAAGGGATATATTGTTCAGACAGAATTACAGTTGACAAAATTTACAAAACGACATTACTGTAAAGTAAAAACACCAAGCCTAAACTTTATCTGTACAGTGACTTGCATAGAAGGTGTGAAGCACACACACAACGCAAACAGTAACACTTTGGAGACGAAGGCAGAGGTGATAACCACAAATAAACAATGGCCTTGATAGTTTAGTGGGCT
This sequence comes from Salvelinus fontinalis, assembly GCF_029448725.1. Taxonomy (NCBI): domain Eukaryota; kingdom Metazoa; phylum Chordata; class Actinopteri; order Salmoniformes; family Salmonidae; genus Salvelinus; species Salvelinus fontinalis. The sequence continues at coordinate 15,882,890 of NC_074686.1, forward strand.
CTCCAAAGTTACAAGCATGAAACATAGAACAGCAAACAGTGAACTAATATGAAACATAGACAAGAACTACTATGTATGATATAACATTGAAATGACTTGTTACATAGGCCTATGTAAACTAAATCCAAAGCACAAAAAGCAGACAACTTATAAAAAACGAAATGCATATAGTAAATTAGCTATATAGTAAATTTGCTATATAAAGTCATGAAAATAATTTACTTACAGATCTAAAAGTGCATCCGATCGTTCTAGAAGGTAATCGTCATCGGCCCTGATCCAAGTCCGACTCCAGTATTTTATTCACCGCTTCTATGTCGGTATGCTTATTCATAGATGCTTTCTTTTTAAGTTCCTGTTTGATATTTTAGTTTTTCCCCCTTTTTCTTCTTTGTGCTAAAGTCATGAAATTAAAGCGATGAAATCTGTTTACAATGTAATGAAGCACGCGTCTCGTCTCTGAGCCAGGTAGCAATAGTTCACATTACGCATAAAAAGTTCTAGGCCTTGCTTTGTCCCACCCAGGTCAACTACATATCCCTGAAAAGCTTATCTCATTGGCTACAAGACTGTCAAGTTGCCATAGTAGCCAATCCTCTGTGTAATGGATGCCTACAGCGGCGTAAGCAGGCAACATATTTTTGATGCGCAAAGATATAGTCACTCAGTGGACATTCGATGTTGCCATTAAGTCATACATCAGATAACATGGCAATATGCTAGATTTGTTCCTACCAACCTAAAGATGAATACCCCCATGTAGCTATAGCTCAAACACAGACCAAATGGAAGCGTAACTTGTAAGATGTTTGCTGTTTGGTGAAAATGTTGTCTAAAATAAACATTTTGACTCTCGGGGCTGGTGATCAATAACGGTAGGTCACAAGCAGATAAATACGACCTGATCTGTGGAGTCCTGGCTTTCGGTGTGCATCAACGTATTCCGTGTTTATTTCGTATATGCTTCACAACGCTAACTGGAATGCAGATCAAATAGGGTCCCCAAATATGGGAACTTTACATTTAAGTACTTTTAACCACTGTGTGTGTGTGACTAACCCAGGCTGTCTTTCTCCCCCTCGCTCCCCCTCTCCTTCTCTCCCTCCATCTGTCTCTCTCTCCCTTTCTCCTACCCTATCTGTCCCTCTCCCCCTCGCTCCTTTTCTCCCTCCCCCTCTCCTTCTCTCCGCCTATCTCGCTCCCTCTCTCCTACCCTATCTGTCTCTCCCCCCTATCTCTCTCCCTCTCCCCCCTATCTCTCTCCCTCTCCCCCCTATCTCTCTCCCTCTCCCCTATCCTATCTCTTTCTCTCCCTGCTACCCCATCTATTTCTCCCCCTCCTACCCCATCTATTTCTCCCCATCACCCCCACTCTCTCTCCCTCTCTCTCTTTCTCCCCCTCTCCTTCTCTCCCCTATCCCTCTGTCTCCCCATCTCTCTCTCCCTCTCCTACCCTATCTCTCTCTTCCTCTCTCATACCCTCTCTCCTACCCTCTTTCTCTCCCTTCTACCCCATCTCTTTCTCCCCTCATCTCTCCCCCCTCATGTGTCTCCTCCTCTCTCATTCCTCATGTCTCTCCTTCTCCCCCCTTTCTGTCTATCTCCCCTATCTTTCTTTCACCCCCCCATCGGTCTCTCCTCCCCTCCTGTTTGTCTCTCTAGCCCTGTGCCTCTGTCCAGTGGAGTCAGGTTAGCAGTCTCCGCCAGGTGTAGGTTCTTTAGGGTTAGACCATTGTCTTGTTGCTGTCTGTGACTGTCTGTGTTGCTGTGACTAGTAGTACTCACACACAACAATTTCATGTTTGTAAGTTATTTCTTTATTCAGACAAAGGGTACTCCTATGGGATATCCTATGGCTCCTAACTATGTTAATTTGTATGATTTACTATGCAATCTGACACACGTCAAATCAGTTTCCTTGATCTTCTGATTTTGTGAGGATAATGTAACATACACTGATCTTTACAGGAAACCTACTGATGGTAACAGTTTGTTGATGGCTGTGATAGCTGTCACCCGCTTCCCTTGAAGAACAGTTTGACCTACAGCCAATTCTGCCAAATAAAAAGAATTTGCAAAAAACAATCAGATTGACAGAAATATGGCTGAGACGCAAATAAAATTCAAGGAGTTGGGGTACAAAAATGGTCAGATTAATACTGCCATTGAGAAAATCCAAAACAAATCAAGAGATTATCTATTTCAAGGACAGTAAAAGAAGCATTTGTGCGTTCTTACTACCAGCTATTCAAAGTGCTCTGAACAAATTAATGGAATCGTTCACAAACATTGGCACATTCTAAGAGCCGATGACAGTATTGGTAATGTGCTTTCGAACCCTCCCTTGGTCGTATTCTCGCAGGGCATAAATCTCAGAGATTAATTGGTAAACTCTGATTTACCACCCCAAAATACCCCTGCACAATGTCTATTTGCGCCTCTACCTACATTTACATTTACATTTAAGTCATTTAGCAGACGCTCTTATCCAGAGCGACTTACAAATTGGTGCATTCACCTAATGACATCCAGTGGGACAGCCACTTTACAATAGTGCATCTAGATCTTTTAAGGGGGGGGGGGGGGGGGGGGGGGGGGGGGGGCAGAAGGATTGCTTTATCCTATCCTAGGTATTCCTTGAAGAGGTGGGGTTTCAGGTGTCTCCGGAAGGTGATGGAAAATACAAGTGTATTGTCTGTGCTCAATGCAATGGCACTTACACAAATGTAGATCCTTCAAACACCCCCAAACAGGGAAACAGATCCCAATCAAAGGTGTTATTACGTGCTCCACTAAGGCAGTTATTTATCTTATAACTTGTCCTTGTGATAAAAAATGATGTGGGTAAAACAAAGCGCGAATCAAAAGTACGACTCTCAGGGCATCGTAGCACGTGTAAAAACTTGACGTACACAGTTGCGGGCCACTTTTTAGAAGCGAACCACTTGATTTCGTCCCTACGTTATATCGGCATCACGTCGCCCGTCCTAGGAGAGGGGGTGACCTTGACAATTTATTGATAAAACGAGAGGCTGCCTGGATGTTTAATTTAAAGACCCTTGCTCCCTTCGGTCTCAACGTAGACTTTGATCTGAAGCCATTCTTGTGATTCTACTAATCATTGTAAATGTTTGTAGGCCTATTTAGCCAAATTGTATGTATGATCGTATGCTATCCATTTGTTTTTTATATGTTCTATTTTTATCTGTAAATCAACCACTGATATCAGGCCACAGCCCGCCATGATTACAGACACCTGTGTGTCTTTTGACACTATATAAACTAGTGACCCGCAGTGTTTGTCATCATAAACTGGTTCAGCCCTGAATGCTGATTAGCTGACAGCCGTGGTATACCACGGGTATGACAAAACATGTATTTTTACTGCTCTAATTACGTTGGTAACCAGTTTATAATAGCAATAAGGCACTTTGGGTTTGTGGTCATGTTGTACCATGTTGTACCACCATGTTGTACCATATACAACACCTCGGGACTTATTGCTTAATTATACCCTGATGAAGACAGCTTGTCTGTGGAAACGTTGGTTATTAGGTTCTTCAATTATTGCATCTGAGCTCCTAGAGTGTGTGGCTCTCCCTTTTTTATTTGTCATGTGTTGCTGTGACTGTCATGCACGTTATGTGGTGTGATTGTTATCGCTGTTGTCAGCCTAACAGTGTCGTGGCTTGGCTTGTTTTTCTGCCCTATGTGTCTCTCTGGCCATGTCCCTCTCCTATCTCGCTTTTCTTATTCTGTCTCTTTCTGTCTGTCTCGGGTGCCCACTTCCTGTCCAGATCACAATCCTAGAGAGTTTGTATAATTCAATAAACATTGTAGGGTGTTAAACAGCTACTCATGTTCAGTATTGAGTGTCAGCCAGTAAATGCTATTCTGTACCAGAGCGTCTATATTACGATGGAACAAATTACTTAAAATTATGGAAACATAATGCATTTAACTCTAGTATCACATATCAGGCTGATTTACATACTGTTATATGCTCATGGTTTTAGTAGTGATTGTATTCCATTTCTATACTCTGCTGCTGCCCTCTGGTGGTGACTGTGTGTATCTCCTGTCTGTCTAACAGGCCTGGAGGCCAGCACCCAGAGGCCAGGGGCCACCTGAGTGAAGCCCTGACGGAGGACACCGGGGTGGGCAACAGTGTGGCCGGCAGCCCCCTGCCTCTCACCACCGGCAATGAGAATCTGGACATGGCCATCGTCATTCATCTGCAGTACTGCGATCATCTCATCCAGGTGAATGAACATGCTCGTGCCCTCAGAGGAAATCTGGAAAATGATAGAGAAATGTTTTTCTTATGATATTGTTATAGTCAAGCATGTCTCAAATCCACTGCGCTCCTATTAGGCTGTCTGTAATTTAAATGTCAAACATAATTTTTCCAATTGGTAACAAACTAGACTCTGTCATGCTAACTAATTACAGTCTTGAGCAGATGTAGAAAATGAAATTAGCGTTGATCTAAGAGTGTGGCCGGGAAGTTCTCTTGTCATTTATTGGCTGCGACTGCATGGAAGAGTGGCGACTAGCACAATACTACATGGTTTGGCTAGACTATGTGTGCACCAACTCAATCTCTGTGTGTAACGACAGCTACTGTCCAGTGGAGGGAGTCCTTGGCAGCGTAGAGCCCAGCTCCAGAAGCTGTCAGCTCAGACTCAGCTGTTAGAGGAACTTGGAGAATTCAGCACAGAACACCTGGGGAGCATCACCTCTGCTGCTGACGGTGGGTTCTCTCACTCTCTCTCGATACTTTACAGTTCAGTAAATATGAATATAATGGAGGCTACTTTGTACTCCCTCTCTGGGGCAAGGAAATAGGTCAGATAATGAATCTCTATGTCCTCTCTCAGTGCTCCCAGGGCTGGCAGAGCGGCCAGGGCTGATGGCTCTGTGGTCAGAGTGTAGTGGTTCTGGAGGACAGTTTCACACTACGCTGGACCGGGTGCTTAAACACATGCACCACAGCTACACCAGTCCACTGCAGGAGAGGCACCCACACACCACAGCTGAAACAGGTAGGGCTCTCTTTCTCTCTGTGTGTGTGTTTGTGTCTTAAAACGTTTTGTGTTTGTAGCTATTTGTTTCCAACATATACAAAGTGTATGATGTGTATGTGGGTGAATCTGATTGATTACACCATAGTTCAGGGATCATCAGCTAGATTCAGCTGTGGGCCGTTTTGTTTTTCTTGCGCGGATTTCGAGGGGCCGGAACATAATTACAAATAACTTGTAGACTGCAAATTGACTGCAAGAAGCACAAACAGAGATAATAATTGACTAAGACATACAAATTTCAAACCTTTCTTACACATATGACCACGTGTCTCTATCATGCGTGGGAATACTTGGGAACAGATTTCCAAAATTAAAATCACTTGGAGCTGATTTCCTGCTGTTTTTACACTCTTATGTCCAACAATGAAAATGAAAAAAAAAATCTATGTTTTCTTTGTTTTTGCTGATAAAACTTGTGGGCCAAATAAAACCACCAATTAGGGAACCCTGCCATTGTGTGTAGTGCAGCTGTCCTGTCACTGTATACATATCAGACAGCTGTCTGTCCTCTCACTGTATACATCTCACACAGCTGTCTGCACTGTATACATCTCACACAGCTGTCTCAGTCCTGTCACTGTATACATCTCACACAGCTGTCTCAGTCCTGTCACTGTATACATCTCACACGGCTGTCTCAGTCCTGTCACTGTATACATCTCACACAGCTGTCTGTCCTGTCACTGTATACATCTCACACAGCTGTCTCAGTCCTGTCACTGTATACATCTCACACAGCTGTCTCAGTCCTGTCACTGTATACATCTCACACGGCTGTCTCAGTCCTGTCACTGTATACATCTCACACGGCTGTCTCAGTCCTGTCACTGTATACATCTCACACGGCTGTCTCTGTCCTGTCACTGTATACATCTCACACAGCTGTCTCAGTCCTGTCACTGTATACATCTCACACAGCTGTCAGTCCTGTCACTGTATACATCTCACACAGCTGTCTCAGTCCTGTCACTGTATACATCTCACACAGCTGTCTCAGTCCTGTCACTGTATACATCTCACACGGCTGTCTCTGTCCTGTCACTGTATACATCTCACACGGCTGTCTCTGTCCTGTCACTATATACATCTCACACGGCTGTCTCTGTCCTGTCACTATATACATCTCACACGGCTGTCTCAGTCCTGTCACTGTATACATCTCACACAGCTGTCTCAGTCCTGTCACTGTATACATCTCACACGGCTGTCTCAGTCCTGTCACTGTATACATCTCACACGGCTGTCAGTCCTGTCACTGTATACATCTCACACAGCTGTCTGTCCTGTCACTGTATACATCTCACACAGCTGTCTCAGTCCTGTCACTGTATACATCTCACACAGCTGTCTCAGTCCTGTCACTGTATACATCTCACACAGCTGTCAGTCCTGTCACTGTATACATCTCACACAGCTGTCAGTCCTGTCACTGTATACATCTCACACAGCTGTCTCAGTCCTGTCACTGTATACATCTCACACAGCTGTCAGTCCTGTCACTGTATACATCACACACAGCTGTCAGTCCTGTCACTGTATACATCTCACACAGCTGTCTGCACTGTATACATCTCACACGGCTGTCTCAGTCCTGTCACTGTATACATCTCACACAGCTGTCTGTCCTGTCACTGTATACATCTCACACGGCTGTCTCAGTCCTGTCACTGTATACATCTCACACAGCTGTCTCTGTCCTGTCACTGTATACATCTCACACAGCTGTCTCAGTCCTGTCACTGTATACATCTCACACAGCTGTCTCAGTCCTGTCACTGTATACATCTCACACGGCTGTCTCAGTCCTGTCACTGTATACATCTCACACAGCTGTCTCTGTCCTGTCACTGTATACATCTCACACAGCTGTCTCAGTCCTGTCACTGTATACATCTCACACAGCTGTCTGTCCTGTCACTGTATACATCTCACACAGCTGTCTCAGTCCTGTCACTGTATACATCTCACACAGCTGTCTCAGTCCTGTCACTGTATACATCTCACACGGCTGTCTCAGTCCTGTCACTGTATACATCTCACACAGCTGTCTCTGTCCTGTCACTGTATACATCTCACACAGCTGTCTCTGTCCTGTCACTGTATACATCTCACACGGCTGTCTCAGTCCTGTCACTGTATACATCTCACACAGCTGTCTCAGTCCTGTCACTGTATACATCTCACACAGCTGTGTCAGTCCTGTCACTGTATATATCTCACACGGCTGTCTGTCCTGTCACTGTATACATCTCACACGGCTGTCTCTGTCCTGTCACTGTATACATCTCACACAGCTGTCTGTCCTGTCACTGTATACATCTCACACAGCTGTCTGTCCTGTCACTGTATACATCTCACACAGCTGTCTGTCCTGTCACTGTATACATCTCACACGGCTGTCAGTCCTGTCACTGTATACATCTCCCACGGCTGTCTCAGTCCTGTCACTGTATACATCTCCCACGGCTGTCTCAGTCCTGTCACTGTATACATCTCACACAGCTGTCTCAGTCCTGTCACTGTATACATCTCACACAGCTGTCTCAGTCCTGTCACTGTATACATCTCACACAGCTGTCAGTCCTGTCACTGTATATATCTCACACAGCTGTCTGTCCTGTCAGTGTATACATCTCACACGGCTGTCTCAGTACTGTCACTGTATACATATCACACAGCTGTCTCAGTCCTGTCACTGTATATATCTCACACAGCTGTCTCAGTCCTGTCACTGTATACATCTCACACGGCTGTCTCAGTCCTGTCACTGTATACATCTCACACAGCTGTCTGTCCTGTCACTGTATACATCTCACACAGCTGTCTCAGTCCTGTCACTGTATACATCTCACACGGCTGTCTGTCCTGTCACTGTATACATCTCACACAGCTGTCTGTCCTGTCACTGTATATATCTCACACAGCTGTCTCAGTCCTGTCACTGTATACATCTCACACAGCTGTCTCAGTCCTGTCACTATATACATCTCACACAGCTGTCTCAGTCCTGTCACTATATACATCTCACACGGCTGTCTGTCCTGTCACTGTATACATCTCACACGGCTGTCTCTGTCCTGTCACTATATACATCTCACACAGCTGTCTCAGTCCTGTCACTGTATACATCTCACACAGCTGTCTCAGTCCTGTCACTGTATACATCTCACACGGCTGTCTCTGTCCTGTCACTATATACATCTCACACGGCTGTCTCTGTCCTGTCACTATATACATCTCACACAGCTGTCTCAGTCCTGTCACTGTATACATCTCACACAGCTGTCTCAGTCCTGTCACTGTATACATCTCACACAGCTGTCAGTCCTGTCACTGTATACATCTCACACAGCTGTCTCAGTCCTGTCACTGTATACATCTCACACAGCTGTCTCAGTCCTGTCACTGTATACATCTCACACAGCTGTCTGTCCTGTCACTGTATACATCTCACACGGCTGTCTCTGTCCTGTCACTATATACATCTCACACGGCTGTCTCTGTCCTGTCACTATATACATCTCACACGGCTGTCTCAGTCCTGTCACTGTATACCTCACACAGCTGTCTGTCCTGTCACTGTATACATCTCACACAGCTGTCTGTCCTGTCACTGTATACATCTCACACAGCTGTCTGTCCTGTCACTGTATACATCTCACACAGCTGTCTGTCCTGTCACTATATACATTTCACACGGCTGTCTCTGTCCTGTCACTGTATACATCTCACACGGCTGTCTCAGTCCTGTCACTGTATACATCTCACACGGCTGTCAGTCCTGTCACTGTATACATCTCACACGGCTGTCTCAGTCCTGTCACTGTATACATCTCACACAGCTGTCAGTCCTGTCACTATATACATCTCACACGGCTGTCTCTGTCCTGTCACTGTATACATCTCACACGGCTGTCTCAGTCCTGTCACTGTATACATCTCACACAGCTGTCTCAGTCCTGTCACTGTATACATCTCACACGGCTGTCTCAGTCCTGTCACTGTATACATCTCACACGGCTGTCTCAGTCCTGTCACTGTATACATCTCACACGGCTGTCTCTGTCCTGTCACTGTATACATCTCACACGGCTGTCTCAGTCCTGTCACTGTATACATCTCACACGCCTGTCTCAGTCCTGTCACTGTATACATCTCACACGGCTGTCTCAGTCCTGTCACTGTATACATCTCACACAGCTGTCAGTCCTGTCACTGTATACATCTCACACGGCTGTCTCAGTCCTGTCACTGTATACATCTCACACAGCTGTCAGTCCTGTCACTATATACATCTCACACGGCTGTCTCTGTCCTGTCACTGTATACATCTCACAAGGCTGTCTCAGTCCTGTCACTGTATACATCTCACACGGCTGTCTCTGTCCTGTCACTGTATACATCTCACACGGCTGTCTCTGTCCTGTCACTATATACATCTCACACGGCTGTCTCTGTCCTGTCACTATATACATCTCACACAGCTGTCTCAGTCCTGTCACTGTATACATCTCACACAGCTGTCTCAGTCCTGTCACTGTATACATCTCACACGGCTGTCTCAGTCCTGTCACTGTATACATCTCACACGGCTGTCAGTCCTGTCACTGTATACATCTCACACAGCTGTCTGTCCTGTCACTGTATACATCTCACACAGCTGTCTCAGTCCTGTCACTGTATACATCTCACACAGCTGTCTCAGTCCTGTCACTGTATACATCTCACACAGCTGTCAGTCCTGTCACTGTATACATCTCACACAGCTGTCAGTCCTGTCACTGTATACATCTCACACAGCTGTCTCAGTCCTGTCACTGTATACATCTCACACAGCTGTCAGTCCTGTCACTGTATACATCACACACAGCTGTCAGTCCTGTCACTGTATACATCTCACACAGCTGTCTGCACTGTATACATCTCACACGGCTGTCTCAGTCCTGTCACTGTATACATCTCACACAGCTGTCTGTCCTGTCACTGTATACATCTCACACGGCTGTCTCAGTCCTGTCACTGTATACATCTCACACAGCTGTCTCTGTCCTGTCACTGTATACATCTCACACAGCTGTCTCAGTCCTGTCACTGTATACATCTCACACAGCTGTCTCAGTCCTGTCACTGTATACATCTCACACGGCTGTCTCAGTCCTGTCACTGTATACATCTCACACAGCTGTCTCAGTCCTGTCACTGTATACATCTCACACAGCTGTCTGTCCTGTCACTGTATACATCTCACACAGCTGTCTCAGTCCTGTCACTGTATACATCTCACACAGCTGTCTCAGTCCTGTCACTGTATACATCTCACACGGCTGTCTCAGTCCTGTCACTGTATACATCTCACACAGCTGTCTCTGTCCTGTCACTGTATACATCTCACACAGCTGTCTCTGTCCTGTCACTGTATACATCTCACACGGCTGTCTCAGTCCTGTCACTGTATACATCTCACACAGCTGTCTCAGTCCTGTCACTGTATACATCTCACACAGCTGTGTCAGTCCTGTCACTGTATATATCTCACACGGCTGTCTGTCCTGTCACTGTATACATCTCACACGGCTGTCTCTGTCCTGTCACTGTATACATCTCACACAGCTGTCTGTCCTGTCACTGTATACATCTCACACAGCTGTCTGTCCTGTCACTGTATACATCTCACACAGCTGTCTGTCCTGTCACTGTATACATCTCACACGGCTGTCAGTCCTGTCACTGTATACATCTCCCACGGCTGTCTCAGTCCTGTCACTGTATACATCTCCCACGGCTGTCTCAGTCCTGTCACTGTATACATCTCACACAGCTGTCTCAGTCCTGTCACTGTATACATCTCACACAGCTGTCTCAGTCCTGTCACTGTATACATCTCACACAGCTGTCAGTCCTGTCACTGTATATATCTCACACAGCTGTCTGTCCTGTCAGTGTATACATCTCACACGGCTGTCTCAGTACTGTCACTGTATACATATCACACAGCTGTCTCAGTCCTGTCACTGTATATATCTCACACAGCTGTCTCAGTCCTGTCACTGTATACATCTCACACGGCTGTCTCAGTCCTGTCACTGTATACATCTCACACAGCTGTCTGTCCTGTCACTGTATACATCTCACACAGCTGTCTCAGTCCTGTCACTGTATACATCTCACACGGCTGTCTGTCCTGTCACTGTATACATCTCACACAGCTGTCTGTCCTGTCACTGTATATATCTCACACAGCTGTCTCAGTCCTGTCACTGTATACATCTCACACAGCTGTCTCAGTCCTGTCACTATATACATCTCACACAGCTGTCTCAGTCCTGTCACTATATACATCTCACACGGCTGTCTGTCCTGTCACTGTATACATCTCACACGGCTGTCTCTGTCCTGTCACTATATACATCTCACACAGCTGTCTCAGTCCTGTCACTGTATACATCTCACACAGCTGTCTCAGTCCTGTCACTGTATACATCTCACACGGCTGTCTCTGTCCTGTCACTATATACATCTCACACGGCTGTCTCTGTCCTGTCACTATATACATCTCACACAGCTGTCTCAGTCCTGTCACTGTATACATCTCACACAGCTGTCTCAGTCCTGTCACTGTATACATCTCACACAGCTGTCAGTCCTGTCACTGTATACATCTCACACAGCTGTCTCAGTCCTGTCACTGTATACATCTCACACAGCTGTCTCAGTCCTGTCACTGTATACATCTCACACAGCTGTCTGTCCTGTCACTGTATACATCTCACACGGCTGTCTCTGTCCTGTCACTATATACATCTCACACGGCTGTCTCTGTCCTGTCACTATATACATCTCACACGGCTGTCTCAGTCCTGTCACTGTATACCTCACACAGCTGTCTGTCCTGTCACTGTATACATCTCACACAGCTGTCTGTCCTGTCACTGTATACATCTCACACAGCTGTCTGTCCTGTCACTGTATACATCTCACACAGCTGTCTGTCCTGTCACTATATACATTTCACACGGCTGTCTCTGTCCTGTCACTGTATACATCTCACACGGCTGTCTCAGTCCTGTCACTGTATACATCTCACACGGCTGTCAGTCCTGTCACTGTATACATCTCACACGGCTGTCTCAGTCCTGTCACTGTATACATCTCACACAGCTGTCAGTCCTGTCACTATATACATCTCACACGGCTGTCTCTGTCCTGTCACTGTATACATCTCACACGGCTGTCTCAGTCCTGTCACTGTATACATCTCACACAGCTGTCTCAGTCCTGTCACTGTATACATCTCACACGGCTGTCTCAGTCCTGTCACTGTATACATCTCACACGGCTGTCTCAGTCCTGTCACTGTATACATCTCACACGGCTGTCTCTGTCCTGTCACTGTATACATCTCACACGGCTGTCTCAGTCCTGTCACTGTATACATCTCACACGGCTGTCTCAGTCCTGTCACTGTATACATCTCACACGGCTGTCTCAGTCCTGTCACTGTATACATCTCACACAGCTGTCAGTCCTGTCACTGTATACATCTCACACGGCTGTCTCAGTCCTGTCACTGTATACATCTCACACAGCTGTCAGTCCTGTCACTATATACATCTCACACGGCTGTCTCTGTCCTGTCACTGTATACATCTCACAAGGCTGTCTCAGTCCTGTCACTGTATACATCTCACACGGCTGTCTCTGTCCTGTCACTGTATACATCTCACACGGCTGTCTCTGTCCTGTCACTATATACATCTCACACGGCTGTCTCTGTCCTGTCACTATATACATCTCACACAGCTGTCTCAGTCCTGTCACTGTATACATCTCACACAGCTGTCTCAGTCCTGTCACTGTATACATCTCACACGGCTGTCTCAGTCCTGTCACTGTATACATCTCACACGGCTGTCAGTCCTGTCACTGTATACATCTCACACAGCTGTCTGTCCTGTCACTGTATACATCTCACACAGCTGTCTCAGTCCTGTCACTGTATACATCTCACACAGCTGTCTCAGTCCTGTCACTGTATACATCTCACACAGCTGTCAGTCCTGTCACTGTATACATCTCACACAGCTGTCAGTCCTGTCACTGTATACATCTCACACAGCTGTCTCAGTCCTGTCACTGTATACATCTCACACAGCTGTCAGTCCTGTCACTGTATACATCACACACAGCTGTCAGTCCTGTCACTGTATACATCTCACACAGCTGTCTGCACTGTATACATCTCACACGGCTGTCTCAGTCCTGTCACTGTATACATCTCACACAGCTGTCTGTCCTGTCACTGTATACATCTCACACGGCTGTCTCAGTCCTGTCACTGTATACATCTCACACAGCTGTCTCTGTCCTGTCACTGTATACATCTCACACAGCTGTCTCAGTCCTGTCACTGTATACATCTCACACAGCTGTCTCAGTCCTGTCACTGTATACATCTCACACGGCTGTCTCAGTCCTGTCACTGTATACATCTCACACAGCTGTCTCTGTCCTGTCACTGTATACATCTCACACAGCTGTCTCAGTCCTGTCACTGTATACATCTCACACAGCTGTCTGTCCTGTCACTGTATACATCTCACACAGCTGTCTCAGTCCTGTCACTGTATACATCTCACACAGCTGTCTCAGTCCTGTCACTGTATACATCTCACACGGCTGTCTCAGTCCTGTCACTGTATACATCTCACACAGCTGTCTCTGTCCTGTCACTGTATACATCTCACACAGCTGTCTCAGTCCTGTCACTGTATACATCTCACACGGCTGTCTCAGTCCTGTCACTGTATACATCTCACACAGCTGTCTCAGTCCTGTCACTGTATACATCTCACACAGCTGTCTCAGTCCTGTCACTGTATATATCTCACACGGCTGTCTGTCCTGTCACTGTATACATCTCACACGGCTGTCTCTGTCCTGTCACTGTATACATCTCACACAGCTGTCTGTCCTGTCACTGTATACATCTCACACAGCTGTCTGTCCTGTCACTGTATACATCTCACACAGCTGTCTGTCCTGTCACTGTATACATCTCACACGGCTGTCAGTCCTGTCACTGTATACATCTCCCACGGCTGTCTCAGTCCTGTCACTGTATACATCTCCCACGGCTGTCTCAGTCCTGTCACTGTATACATCTCACACAGCTGTCTCAGTCCTGTCACTGTATACATCTCACACAGCTGTCTCAGTCCTGTCACTGTATACATCTCACACAGCTGTCAGTCCTGTCACTGTATATATCTCACACAGCTGTCTGTCCTGTCAGTGTATACATCTCACACGGCTGTCTCAGTACTGTCACTGTATACATATCACACAGCTGTCTCAGTCCTGTCACTGTATATATCTCACACAGCTGTCTCAGTCCTGTCACTGTATACATCTCACACGGCTGTCTCAGTCCTGTCACTGTATACATCTCACACAGCTGTCTGTCCTGTCACTGTATACATCTCACACAGCTGTCTCAGTCCTGTCACTGTATACATCTCACACGGCTGTCTGTCCTGTCACTGTATACATCTCACACAGCTGTCTGTCCTGTCACTGTATATATCTCACACAGCTGTCTCAGTCCTGTCACTGTATACATCTCACACGGCTGTCTGTCCTGTCACTGTATACATCTCACACGGCTGTCTCTGTCCTGTCACTATATACATCTCACACAGCTGTCTCAGTCCTGTCACTGTATACATCTCACACAGCTGTCTCAGTCCTGTCACTGTATACATCTCACACGGCTGTCTCTGTCCTGTCACTATATACATCTCACACGGCTGTCTCTGTCCTGTCACTATATACATCTCACACAGCTGTCTCAGTCCTGTCACTGTATACATCTCACACAGCTGTCTCAGTCCTGTCACTGTATACATCTCACACAGCTGTCAGTCCTGTCACTGTATACATCTCACACAGCTGTCTCAGTCCTGTCACTGTATACATCTCACACAGCTGTCTCAGTCCTGTCACTGTATACATCTCACACAGCTGTCTGTCCTGTCACTGTATACATCTCACACGGCTGTCTCTGTCCTGTCACTATATACATCTCACACGGCTGTCTCTGTCCTGTCACTATATACATCTCACACGGCTGTCTCAGTCCTGTCACTGTATACCTCACACAGCTGTCTGTCCTGTCACTGTATACATCTCACACAGCTGTCTGTCCTGTCACTGTATACATCTCACACAGCTGTCTGTCCTGTCACTATATACATTTCACACAGCTGTCTGTCCTGTCACTGTATACATCTCACACAGCTGTCTGTCCTGTCACTATATACATTTCACACGGCTGTCTCTGTCCTGTCACTGTATACATCTCACACGGCTGTCTCAGTCCTGTCACTGTATACATCTCACACGGCTGTCAGTCCTGTCACTGTATACATCTCACACGGCTGTCTCAGTCCTGTCACTGTATACATCTCACACAGCTGTCAGTCCTGTCACTATATACATCTCACACGGCTGTCTCTGTCCTGTCACTGTATACATCTCACACGGCTGTCTCAGTCCTGTCACTGTATACATCTCACACAGCTGTCTCAGTCCTGTCACTGTATACATCTCACACGGCTGTCTCAGTCCTGTCACTGTATACATCTCACACGGCTGTCTCAGTCCTGTCACTGTATACATCTCACACGGCTGTCTCTGTCCTGTCACTGTATACATCTCACACGGCTGTCTCAGTCCTGTCACTGTATACATCTCACACGGCTGTCTCAGTCCTGTCACTGTATACATCTCACACGGCTGTCTCAGTCCTGTCACTGTATACATCTCACACGGCTGTCAGTCCTGTCACTGTATACATCTCACACGGCTGTCTCAGTCCTGTCACTGTATACATCTCACACAGCTGTCAGTCCTGTCACTATATACATCTCACACGGCTGTCTCTGTCCTGTCACTGTATACATCTCACAAGGCTGTCTCAGTCCTGTCACTGTATACATCTCACACAGCTGTCTCAGTCCTGTCACTGTATACATCTCACACGGCTGTCTCAGTCCTGTCACTGTATACATCTCACACGGCTGTCTCAGTCCTGTCACTGTATACATCTCACACGGCTGTCTCTGTCCTGTCACTGTATACATCTCACACGGCTGTCTCTGTCCTGTCACTATATACATCTCACACGGCTGTCTCTGTCCTGTCACTATATACATCTCACACAGCTGTCTCAGTCCTGTCACTGTATACATCTCACACAGCTGTCTCAGTCCTGTCACTGTATACATCTCACACGGCTGTCTCAGTCCTGTCACTGTATACATCTCACACGGCTGTCAGTCCTGTCACTGTATACATCTCACACAGCTGTCTGTCCTGTCACTGTATACATCTCACACAGCTGTCTCAGTCCTGTCACTGTATACATCTCACACAGCTGTCTCAGTCCTGTCACTGTATACATCTCACACAGCTGTCAGTCCTGTCACTGTATACATCTCACACAGCTGTCAGTCCTGTCACTGTATACATCTCACACAGCTGTCTCAGTCCTGTCACTGTATACATCTCACACAGCTGTCAGTCCTGTCACTGTATACATCACACACAGCTGTCAGTCCTGTCACTGTATACATCTCACACAGCTGTCTGCACTGTATACATCTCACACGGCTGTCTCAGTCCTGTCACTGTATACATCTCACACAGCTGTCTGTCCTGTCACTGTATACATCTCACACGGCTGTCTCAGTCCTGTCACTGTATACATCTCACACAGCTGTCTCTGTCCTGTCACTGTATACATCTCACACAGCTGTCTCAGTCCTGTCACTGTATACATCTCACACAGCTGTCTCAGTCCTGTCACTGTATACATCTCACACGGCTGTCTCAGTCCTGTCACTGTATACATCTCACACAGCTGTCTCTGTCCTGTCACTGTATACATCTCACACAGCTGTCTCAGTCCTGTCACTGTATACATCTCACACGGCTGTCTCAGTCCTGTCACTGTATACATCTCACACGGCTGTCAGTCCTGTCACTGTATACATCTCACACAGCTGTCTGTCCTGTCACTGTATACATCTCACACAGCTGTCTCAGTCCTGTCACTGTATACATCTCACACAGCTGTCTCAGTCCTGTCACTGTATACATCTCACACAGCTGTCAGTCCTGTCACTGTATACATCTCACACAGCTGTCAGTCCTGTCACTGTATACATCTCACACAGCTGTCTCAGTCCTGTCACTGTATACATCTCACACAGCTGTCAGTCCTGTCACTGTATACATCACACACAGCTGTCAGTCCTGTCACTGTATACATCTCACACAGCTGTCTGCACTGTATACATCTCACACGGCTGTCTCAGTCCTGTCACTGTATACATCTCACACAGCTGTCTGTCCTGTCACTGTATACATCTCACACGGCTGTCTCAGTCCTGTCACTGTATACATCTCACACAGCTGTCTCTGTCCTGTCACTGTATACATCTCACACAGCTGTCTCAGTCCTGTCACTGTATACATCTCACACAGCTGTCTCAGTCCTGTCACTGTATACATCTCACACGGCTGTCTCAGTCCTGTCACTGTATACATCTCACACAGCTGTCTCTGTCCTGTCACTGTATACATCTCACACAGCTGTCTCAGTCCTGTCACTGTATACATCTCACACGGCTGTCTCAGTCCTGTCACTGTATACATCTCACACAGCTGTCTCAGTCCTGTCACTGTATACATCTCACACAGCTGTCTCAGTCCTGTCACTGTATATATCTCACACGGCTGTCTGTCCTGTCACTGTATACATCTCACACGGCTGTCTCTGTCCTGTCACTGTATACATCTCACACAGCTGTCTGTCCTGTCACTGTATACATCTCACACAGCTGTCTGTCCTGTCACTGTATACATCTCACACAGCTGTCTGTCCTGTCACTGTATACATCTCACACGGCTGTCAGTCCTGTCACTGTATACATCTCCCACGGCTGTCTCAGTCCTGTCACTGTATACATCTCCCACGGCTGTCTCAGTCCTGTCACTGTATACATCTCACACAGCTGTCTCAGTCCTGTCACTGTATACATCTCACACAGCTGTCTCAGTCCTGTCACTGTATACATCTCACACAGCTGTCAGTCCTGTCACTGTATACATCTCACACAGCTGTCAGTCCTGTCACTGTATACATCTCACACAGCTGTCTCAGTCCTGTCACTGTATACATCTCACACAGCTGTCAGTCCTGTCACTGTATACATCACACACAGCTGTCAGTCCTGTCACTGTATACATCTCACACAGCTGTCTGCACTGTATACATCTCACACGGCTGTCTCAGTCCTGTCACTGTATACATCTCACACAGCTGTCTGTCCTGTCACTGTATACATCTCACACGGCTGTCTCAGTCCTGTCACTGTATACATCTCACACAGCTGTCTCTGTCCTGTCACTGTATACATCTCACACAGCTGTCTCAGTCCTGTCACTGTATACATCTCACACAGCTGTCTCAGTCCTGTCACTGTATACATCTCACACGGCTGTCTCAGTCCTGTCACTGTATACATCTCACACAGCTGTCTCTGTCCTGTCACTGTATACATCTCACACAGCTGTCTCAGTCCTGTCACTGTATACATCTCACACGGCTGTCTCAGTCCTGTCACTGTATACATCTCACACGGCTGTCAGTCCTGTCACTGTATACATCTCACACAGCTGTCTGTCCTGTCACTGTATACATCTCACACAGCTGTCTCAGTCCTGTCACTGTATACATCTCACACAGCTGTCTCAGTCCTGTCACTGTATACATCTCACACAGCTGTCAGTCCTGTCACTGTATACATCTCACACAGCTGTCAGTCCTGTCACTGTATACATCTCACACAGCTGTCTCAGTCCTGTCACTGTATACATCTCACACAGCTGTCAGTCCTGTCACTGTATACATCACACACAGCTGTCAGTCCTGTCACTGTATACATCTCACACAGCTGTCTGCACTGTATACATCTCACACGGCTGTCTCAGTCCTGTCACTGTATACATCTCACACAGCTGTCTGTCCTGTCACTGTATACATCTCACACGGCTGTCTCAGTCCTGTCACTGTATACATCTCACACAGCTGTCTCTGTCCTGTCACTGTATACATCTCACACAGCTGTCTCAGTCCTGTCACTGTATACATCTCACACAGCTGTCTCAGTCCTGTCACTGTATACATCTCACACGGCTGTCTCAGTCCTATCACTGTATACATCTCACACAGCTGTCTCTGTCCTGTCACTGTATACATCTCACACAGCTGTCTCAGTCCTGTCACTGTATACATCTCACACGGCTGTCTCAGTCCTGTCACTGTATACATCTCACACAGCTGTCTCAGTCCTGTCACTGTATACATCTCACACAGCTGTCTCAGTCCTGTCACTGTATATATCTCACACGGCTGTCTGTCCTGTCACTGTATACATCTCACACGGCTGTCTCTGTCCTGTCACTGTATACATCTCACACAGCTGTCTGTCCTGTCACTGTATACATCTCACACAGCTGTCTGTCCTGTCACTGTATACATCTCACACAGCTGTCTGTCCTGTCACTGTATACATCTCACACGGCTGTCAGTCCTGTCACTGTATACATCTCCCACGGCTGTCTCAGTCCTGTCACTGTATACATCTCCCACGGCTGTCTCAGTCCTGTCACTGTATACATCTCACACAGCTGTCTCAGTCCTGTCACTGTATACATCTCACACAGCTGTCTCAGTCCTGTCACTGTATACATCTCACACAGCTGTCAGTCCTGTCACTGTATATATCTCACACAGCTGTCTGTCCTGTCAGTGTATACATCTCACACGGCTGTCTCAGTACTGTCACTGTATACATATCACACAGCTGTCTCAGTCCTGTCACTGTATATATCTCACACAGCTGTCTCAGTCCTGTCACTGTATACATCTCACACGGCTGTCTCAGTCCTGTCACTGTATACATCTCACACAGCTGTCTGTCCTGTCACTGTATACATCTCACACAGCTGTCTCAGTCCTGTCACTGTATACATCTCACACGGCTGTCTGTCCTGTCACTGTATACATCTCACACAGCTGTCTGTCCTGTCACTGTATATATCTCACACAGCTGTCTCAGTCCTGTCACTGTATACATCTCACACAGCTGTCTCAGTCCTGTCACTATATACATCTCACACAGCTGTCTCAGTCCTGTCACTATATACATCTCACACGGCTGTCTGTCCTGTCACTGTATACATCTCACACAGCTGTCTGTCCTGTCACTGTATACATCTCACACAGCTGTCTCAGTCCTGTCACTGTATACATCTCACACAGCTGTCTGTCCTGTCACTATATACATCTCACACAGCTGTCTCTGTCCTGTCACTGTATACATCTCACACGGCTGTCTCAGTCCTGTCACTGTTTACATCTCACACAGCTGTCTGCACTGTATACATCTCACACAGCTGTCTCAGTCCTGTCACTGTATACATCTCACACAGCTGTCTGTCCTGTCACTGTATACATCTCACACGGCTGTCTGTCCTGTCACTGTATACATCTCACACAGCTGTCTGTCCTGTCACTGTATACATCTCACACAGCTGTCTCTGTCCTGTCACTGTATACATCTCACACAGCTGTCTCTGTCCTGTCACTATATACATCTCACACGGCTGTCTCTGTCCTGTCACTGTATACATCTCACACAGCTGTCAGTCCTGTCACTGTATACATCTCACACAGCTGTCTCAGTCCTGTCACTGTATACATCTCACACAGCTGTCTGTCCTGTCACTGTATACATCTCACACGGCTGTCTGTCCTGTCACTGTATACATCTCACACGGCTGTCAGTCCTGTCACTGTATACATCTCACACAGCTGTCTGTCCTGTCACTGTATACATCTCACACAGCTGTCTGTCCTGTCACTGTATATATCTCACACAGCTGTCTCAGTCCTGTCACTGTATACATCTCACACAGCTGTCTGTCCTGTCACTATATACATCTCACACAGCTGTCTCTGTCCTGTCACTGTATACATCTCACACGGCTGTCTCAGTCCTGTCACTGTTTACATCTCACACAGCTGTCTGCACTGTATACATCTCACACAGCTGTCTCAGTCCTGTCACTGTATACATCTCACACAGCTGTCTGTCCTGTCACTGTATACATCTCACACAGCTGTCTCAGTCCTGTCACTGTATACATCTCACACAGCTGTCTGTCCTGTCACTGTATATATCTCACACAGCTGTCTGTCCTGTCACTGTATACATCTCAGACAGCTGTCTGTACTGTCACTGTATATATCTCACACAGCTGTCTGTCCTGTCACTGTATACATCTCACACAGCTGTCTGTCCTGTCACTATATACATCTCACACGGCTCTCTGTCCTGTCACTGTATACATCTCACACAGCTGTCTGTCCTGTCACTGTATATATCTCACACAGCTGTCTGTCCTGTCACTGTATACATCTCACACAGCTGTCTGTCCTGTCACTGTATATATCTCACACAGCTGTCTCAGTCCTGTCACTGTATACATCTCACACAGCTGTCTGTCCTGTCACTGTATATATCTCACACAGCTGTCTGTCCTGTCACTGTATACATCTCACACAGCTGTCTGTCCTGTCACTGTATACATCTCACACAGCTGTCTGTCCTGTCACTGTATACATCTCACACAGCTGTCTCTCTCTTCCCTCTCGGTCCTCCACAGTGATCTGGCTGGTGGTGAGTGAGATGGTGGACAGGAGTGAACTGGCCTCCCCTCCTCCCTCGGCCCTGTCCCAGGACGTCCTCACAGTGTTCCAATTCCACAGCTACGTCTCAGAGCACAGTGTTGGGGACATGGAGGAACACCTACTGCGGGTGGCCAGAGAGGGTAAGACTCAGGACCAACACACCTTCTACTAGCATTCATGTTACTAGCCTCCTTTCCCCATCTGTTGGGGGTCCTAGTGTACTACATTTCTTGGAGGCTGAGTTGTTTATAGTCTAGGTGCCAGTCTGTTTTGCTTTAACTAACATTTTGCTGTTTGGCAAGACAATGATGTAGTGTGGAATGTAGAACCAGTCAGTAACCCAAGTTAGAGGTCTGATCTGATGAAGACTGAGGGGGTCCAAACATTAAGACTTGCTACATGTTCCGCTGAACAAAACTTGCTTGTAGCTATAAGTACCGTGTGAGTTAATTATGTAATAAACTGGAATGGCCGTCCATCCCTCAGCTGTGTTTGCGGAAGGCCTGAGCAGCGGCGACTCGGAGCGTTGTCTAAAGGAATTAGAAGAGATGTCACACACCGGCCTGTGTCCCCAGTTGCAGACTCTCAGGGCCCTGGCCTCCCTCCTCTACCACAAAGACCCCCAGCTCAGCAAGGCCGCAACTGCCTACATCACTTCCGCTGCCTCTCACACACCCTTTAGGTCAAAGGTCAGTGTGTGTGTGTGAAATAGTGTTTCTATTAGCCTGGGAGCGTCAAGGATCAACCCTACTGTCTGTCAAGGTACTCACTAAACCAGCAAGGATTACTGGGCAGTAACGGCAGGGAACTAACTGTGTTACGGCAGGGAACTGAGTTCATGAGTTTCTGTGTGTGTGTTTACAGGCGGTGGACTGCTACACACAGTCCTTGTCAGAGGGGGGAGTTCTGACCCAAAGGTCTGCCTGTGCTGCTCTCAGTTGTCTACAGGTCAGTGTATATCTGACAGCAATATTCTATTTCTATGGAAGATAAAGCGGAGTTTTACCAGTCTGTATGTTCCTGGTCTTAGTAAGATTTATTTATTAATCAAGTAATACATATTCATTATGTCTCCCTGAAGCGAGAGCGTGACATACATTCCTTATGAACTTCTTCAGTGGCTTAGTCTCCTTTCATCAACGTACCGGTTATGAAGTGAACCTGTTCTTCTCCCTGTCAGGCAGTAGAGAGTATCCGAGCGGTGGTGTTGCTGTGTGACTCGGCAGACGAGGAGCTTCACCACATTGCCATAGAAACCCTGCTCACCTTGGGTGAGTGATTGACAAACGATGTCTGTTTTAGTGAACCTAGATCCATTTTCAAATGGTTGAGGTCTAACATGTGACTCCTCTTTCTTCTTCCGCTGATGACGGTCCCCAGGAGAGGAGGGGCGTCTGGCGTATGAGCAGCTGGACAAGGTGCCCAGGGAGCTGGTACAACTGGGGACACGGCGAGGGAACGCTGTCACCACCGCCTTCTGAAAGCACAGGTCTAATTAACTTAACCTAGGAGCATCATAACCGCAGGAGGGGGACAACCCCCCCCCCCAACAGAACAACCTGTCCTGGCCTCCCTCCACTGCGCCTGAACATGCATTTGAATGGACACAGCTAGGGGGAGGGGCCTGATCAAAGCAGAGGAGCCCAACTAATCATCAAAGGGCCACATGTCTCATCCTTCTCAACAGACTGGTCTAAATCCTAGCTGTCCACTGACCACCACTATTAAGCAATCTCTCACTGCACAGACAGAGCCTATTTACTATTATAACTATTATTATGAATCTTATTATCACGGTTGTGTTTGACATTGTTATAATCAGTATCACAGTTATGATTGCTTTATATAACTGCTATTAATTATTTGTTTTAGTAAGTGACGTTCACATTAGTCGACGGCTATTTGCGCTTTTCGAATTGCACTCTGGCAGGCATGTAAATATAATAGCACAGCATTATACTCTGTGTGACAATGAGTGACGCATCTAAATGGATTGAGTTGGTGTTTTTCTGGTATGCACCGTTGAGTTTCAGGGATTTTACAAGACAGTTTGAACACTTTCTGTCAGTGTGTCATGGATGAGAAGTCAGAAGACAGATTCAGGTTGCTCAGGATGAGGTAGTTAAGCAATGTTCGCAATCTCACGTCATCAACATGCAAAAAGAGGAGGACGGTGTCTTACCGGCCAGCAATATCCTCACGTCATCAACATGCACAACGTGAAGAGAGAATCATATACTTGGACTGCTTAACAAACTCTTCTACCCACACATGCCTGGGTTCTGCATTCAGAGTTTGATTGAATGTCTGCTTGCTGAGAACTGATTTTAAATCAGTTGTTTAAGCCACTGGAGATTGATCAGAATCTATTGTTTTGGAAGCAGGTTGGCCTCCATGCATGTGCCCATTAATACATGTACTGCTCTTTTCATCCTATTGGTACTAATGCAGTCTAGGAGTGTGTTAGTTAGGTAATGTTAGTGAGAAAGGAGAATGTAATTGCTCCATAACGGTACAGATCAGAACCAAGGGGTTTGTATAAGTTGGGATGTTGCCGAGGCTATAGTGCTCCGTATAGCTTCTTATGCCTATTGTAACTATACTACTGAGTCCGTGGCTTCGTTGCCACGACAACAAAACATGTTTGTTTCTCGACCTAATTTATTATTTTATTTACACGTCACATTTTGGATTCTAATATTCTTTAATTTGCATTAACTTTTTTGAGTAAGAGGGCAGAATGCAGATACTAGTAAAATAGCTGTATATTTGTTTCATATCCTGCTTCTGGTTGACATTTGAAATATTGGCCTCAAATTCATTTTGGGAATGATCTTGCTTATCTCTTATCTCTTTTGGAATTTGTTTATACGTTTAAAGGAAAAATCCACTCAAACTATATTTTGGGACCGTATCAACAGTAGACTAATGAAAACAAATACCAAAAAGCTGTTTGAGTGGATTCTTCCTTTAAGTAGAATGGATGGCGCTATAAGTATATTAAGTATATAAGTATATTTGGAGAGGATTTGCCAATATCATATAGCTTTGCTCCAAATGGGACAGTAGATATTAGAGAATGTTACTTTATTACACAAGTGACTTATAACCAAAGTTAAAGCCTGAATTTAAGAAAATCAACTTTAGTAAGAATGAATTATGAACCTATCTGCAACCTGGCCTCTACACCCAGACTCACCTGAAAAGCACAACAATATTAATCAATGTTATCTAAATGATCATCTCAATCCTGTGACATTACATCGGGTTCTAACTAATTGCACACTCTCCAAAAGCCATAGCGATGAAAAAGGTGTATTTAAGGCAGTAATATGTGTGATAATGTAATTTTTTTCTTTTGTATATTAAAGCTGTAAGTGTGAGTTGTTAAATATGGCTTTTTGTTTTTCTATGTGAAAGTGTGGCCTTGTGTTCTCTGAACATGGTCTATACTTTGAGTAACAATGTGCCTGTTTCTCCCATGATGTGAATAACATTACAGTATTTTGGTAAGATGATACTCGTTACTTCAAGAACTAATCTAACATCCTCGTTGTGTTCTTCTCCACGAGGCCTCTGCTTTCTTTCTACTAAAAGTGACCAGTGTTGTGAATTGACATTTTGCTTCTATTCCAATCCAAGTCATCAGATTAAACAC
This sequence comes from Salvelinus fontinalis, assembly GCF_029448725.1. Taxonomy (NCBI): domain Eukaryota; kingdom Metazoa; phylum Chordata; class Actinopteri; order Salmoniformes; family Salmonidae; genus Salvelinus; species Salvelinus fontinalis. Next base: position 15,908,454 of record NC_074686.1, read on the forward strand.
GTAGGTCAAATATTTCAACGTTGTTTGATATTCATCATATTTTATGTAACCACACATGATTTACATTATGGTGAACCTTGGACTTGGAACAGAAAGCACACGGAAAGGTCATGTCACAGCTTCAGTAGACTGCATTACATTATTTTCTCCTTTTGGTTTACAGTATTTCTCCTGCTCAATGAAAGTGGCAATAAAGTTTATTTTTGCATAATTATGAAAATGTTGTCCGATTGTTTCATTTATTGGAGATAATGAGATATGGATCAGAAGTTCACAGGTTGTAATCTTGCCGATGCCTTTTCTTAGAATAGGGCCACCTTGCATGTTGTTTACGTGATCTGATCAAGAGGAGCCAATCCCAATGGGACTCCCAATCACAGCCAGTTGTGATACAGCCTGGAATTGAACCAGGGTCTGTAGTGATGCCTCTTGCACTGAGATGCAGTGCCTTAGACTGCTGCCTCCAGAGCATCTGCCCAGACCAGCATGCTCACTCTCCCATCCCTACATTGTTTGCCACTTGGTCTTAAATTGTACCAATTTGTTTTTCTCGGTCGACCATGCTATTAAAAGTGTCAACGATGGGGGATTAATAGACTTCCAAGTTTTTTTGTATACATTTTTTCAAGATGAGTTATGAGAAGATAATTGTCCAGCCCATCGGGTATCTCACAACACCCCCATATGCCATAACTTGAAATATGCAGACAGACGAAATAAAAGTTCGTTTACATTGTAATATAGTTGAAGTCGGAAGTTTACATACACCTTAGCCAAATACATTTAAACTCAGTTTTTCACAACTCCTGACATTTAATCAGAGTAGAAATTCCCTGTCTTAGGTCAGTTAGGATCACCACTTTATTTTAAGAATATGAAATGTCAGAATAATAGTAGAGAGTGATTTATTTCAGCTTTTATTTCTTTCACATTCCCAGTCAGTCAGAAGTTAACATACACTCAATTAGTATTTGGTAGCATTGCCTTTAAATTGTTTAACTTGGGTCAAATGTTTCAGGTAGCCTTCCACAAGCTTCCCACAATAAGTTGGGTGAATTTTGGCCCATTCCTCTTGACAGAGCTGGTGTAACTGAATCAGGTTTGTAGGCCTCCTTTCTCACACACACACTTTTTCAGTTCTGCCCACAAATTTTATATGGGGTTGAGGTCAGGGCTTTGTGATGGCCACTCCAATACCTTGACTTTGTTTCCTTAAGACATTTTGCCACAACTTTGGAAGTATGCTTTGGGTCATTGTCCATTTGGAAGACCCATTTGCGACCAAGCTTTAACTTCCTGAGTGATGTCTTTTGATATTGCTTCAATATATCCACATAATTTTCCTGCCTCATGATGCCATCTATTTTGTGAAGTGCACCAGTCCCTCCTGCAGCAAAGCACCCCCACAACATGATGCTGCCACCCCCGTGCTTCACTGTTGGGATGGAATTCTTCGGCTTGCAAGCCTCCCCCTTTTCCCTCTAAACATAACAATGGTCATTATGGCCAAACAGTTCCATTTGTTTTAATCAGACCAGAGGATATTTCTCCAAAAAGTACAATCTTTGTCCCCATGTGCAGTTGCAAACCGTAGTCTGGCTTTTTTATGGCGTTTTGGAGCAGTGGCTTCTTCCTTGCTGAGCAGCCTTTCAGGTTATGTCGATATAGGACTCGTTTTACTGTGGATATAGATACTTTTGTACCCGTTTCCTCCAGCATCTTCACAAGGTCCTTTACTGTTGTTCTGGGATTGATTACACTTTTCGCACCAAAGTACGTTCATCTCTAGGAGACAGAACGCGTCTCCTTCCTGAGCGGTATGACGGCTGCGTGGTCCCATAGTGTTTATATTTGCGTACTATTGTTTGTACAGATGAACGTGGTACCTTCAGGCGTTTGGAAATTGCTCCCAAGGATGAACCAGACTTGTGGAGGTCTACAATTAATTTGAGGTCTTGGCTGATTTCTTTTGATTTTCCCATGATGTCAAGCAAAGAGGCACTGAGTTTGAAGGAAGACCTTGAAATACATCCACAGGTACACCTCCAATTGATTCAAATGATGAAGCTTCTAAAGCCATGACATAATTTTCTGGAATTGTCCAAGCTGTTTAAAGGCACAGTCAACTTAGTGTATGTAAACTTCTGACCCACTGGAATTGTGATACAGTGAATTATAAGTGAAATAATCTGTAAACAATTGTTGGAAAAATTACTTGTCATGCAAAAAGTAGATGTCCTTACCGACTTGCCAAAACTATAGTTTGTTAACAAGACATTTGTGAAGTGGTTGAAAAATGAGTTTTAATGACTCCAACCTAAGTGTATGTAAACTTCTGACTTCAACTGTAAATCTGACAGCCAACTTTCTAGCTCCGCCCACAACTTCCAAACTTTATAGCATTCCCAGAAAGCATGGATTGAGTCATTATTAGTTTTGCACTTGAGACATGTGCCATTGTGCTGTAGAATTTGTGAATTTAGTTTCTTTGTATAATGGTTCCAGGGAACAGAGAGAGCGAGACACAGTACTTGTGAGCTCTCACAGTTTTCAACATGTTTTTCACTAAAAGATAGATTTGGAGTTAGATAAACTTGGATTTTTGGCAGGGACATATACAAGATGCTAACCTCCACAGCATAACCTTCACTCCAGATTCAAAATGCCAAACCTACAACCTAATTTGGGATAAAATTACCTGGAAGGATTACTACTACCAAGGATTCCTTTTTCCAAGCTATATAGACGGTGCTCTGGCAAACAAACAGCAGAGACCTGAGGACACTATCCAACCTGGAACTGAGACAGATCAGATGCAACTTCAATTAGCATGGAGGTGTGAAGTGAGAGGTGTCGAAGCCTTTGAGCCCAACAAATGGCAGGAGTCTCTTACAGCCTACCCCACTCAAATCAAGATGCCTTTGAAACCAACCCCCCCCCCCCAGCTGTTCAGAGACCATCCACCGCCATTTTCTATAAGAAATCTGCCTCCAGAGGTTAAAAAAAATATCCCAAGAGGGTGTGACACCTACTCTTATTGCCTGCTGCATGAATTCCACCTGGTGATCTGTTCACCATCTGCTCTGGTCTGACTCCCCGTCCTGTACAGGTACCCCACCACACTCCCCTCTCTCTCCCGCTTTTGCTTGCCTACAGCACTCACGCACTGTTGGGGCTAGCCCCAAGTCATTATTGTTTTGTGCTTTTTGATATTTTGTTATTTCCCTCATGACTCCTGCATGTTTTGTTCTTGTTTACCCAACTGTGGGACAGGCTGTTTGCTCCCACACTCTCTATTGGTTACACAGACTTTTGGCCTCCCATCCTATTCCAACCACCTCTCGCCGGCTTTGTATTCATGTTACCTGATGAAATTGCTGTACAATATGATCTTGTTGCCATCTAATGCACATTCAAATGTCATAAATCAACACTGCAGAGCTCTTCCTGTCCTCTGCCGTGCCTTGATTGTATTAATGCTGATGAAATGGCGCCGGAGGAGATGGCCACCGTTTTACGGTCTCCTAACCAATTGTGCTATTATGTGTTTATTTTTGCGATATTTGTAAATGATTTTGTACATAATGTTTCTGCAACCATATCTTACGGCAGAAAAGAGCTTCTGGATATCAGGACAGCGATCACTCACCTCGGATTAGACTAATATTTTTTCCAACAACAACAACAAGCAGTACTCACACGATATTCTCCAAACACTCCACAGGGCAGACATCCCAATTATTCGCATAAGGAAGCGACGCAGAGGAAGTAGAGCCGGATGCCTCGTCCGGATCCGCAGAAGGAAAGCTGCAGTTACCGTCAATATTACTCGCCAACGTGCAATCATTGGACAATAAACTAGACGAGGTACGATCACGAATATCCTACCAACGGGACATCAAAACCTGTAATATCCTTAGTTTTACGGAATCGTGGCTGAATGACGACATGGATATTCAGCTAGCGGGATACACGCTGCACCGGCAAGATAGAACAGCACACTCCGGTAAGACGAGGGGGGGGCGGTCTGTGCATATTTGTAAACAACAGCTGGTGCACGAAATATAAGGAAGTCTCTAGATTTTGCTCGCCTGAAGTAGAGTATATTGTGATAAATTGCAGGCCACACTACTTGCCTAGAGAGTTCTCAGCTATACTTTTTGTGGCTGTTTATTTACCACCACAGACACATGCTGGCACTAAGACCGCACTCAGTCAGCTGTATAAGGAAATAAGCAAACAGGAAACCACTCACCCAGATGCGGCGCTCCTAGTGGCCGGAGACTTTAATGCAGGAAAACTTAAATCAGTTCTACCAAATCTCTATCAACATGTTAAATGTGCAACCAGAAATTCTAGATCACCTGTACTCCACAGAGACGCGTACAAAGCTCTCCCTCGCCCTCCATTTGGTAAATCCGACCACAACTCTATCCTCCTGAATCCTGCCTACCAGAAAAAATGTAAGCAGGAAGCACCAGTGACTCGGTCTATAAAAAGTGGTCAGAAGAAGCCGATGCTAAACTACAGGACTGTTTTGCTATCACAGACTGGGACATGTTCCGAGATTCTTCGGATGACATTGAGGAGTACACAACATCAGTCACTGGCTTTATCAATAAGTGCATTGAGGACGTCGTCCCCACAGTGACTGTACGTACATACACCAACCAGAAGCCATGAATTACAGGCAACATTTGTACTGAGCTAAAGGGTAGAGCTGCCACTTTCAAGGTGCGGGAAGCTTTCTAACCCGAAAGCTTACAAGAAATCCCGCTATGCCCTGCGACGAACCATCAAACAGGCAAAGCGTCAATAAAGAGCTAAGATTGAATCATACTACACCGGCTCCGACGCTCGTCTGATGTGGCAGGGCAAACTATTACAGACTACAAAGGGAAGCACAGCCGCAAGCTGCCCAGTGACACGAGCCTACCAGATGAGCTAAATCCCTTCTATGCTCGCTTCGAGGCAAGCAACACTGAGGCATGCATGAGAGTATCAGCTGTTCCGGATGACTGTGTGATCACGCTCTCCGTAGCCGACGTGAGTAAGACGTTTAAACAGGTCAACATACACAAGGCTGCGGGGCCAGACGGATTACCAGGATGTGTGCTCCGGCCATGTGCTGACCAACTGGCAGGTGTCTTCACTGACATTTTCAACATGTCTCTGATTGAGTCTGTAATACCAACATGCTTCAAGCAGACCACCATAGTCCCTGTGTCCAAGAACACAAAGGCAACCTGCCTAAATGACTACAGACCCGTAGCACTCACGTCTGTAGCCATGAAGTGCTTTGAAAGGCTGGTAATGGCTCACATCAACACCATTATCCCAGAAACCATAGACCCACTCCAATTTGCATACCGCCCAAACAGATCCACAGATGATGCAATCTCTATTGCACTCCACACTGCCCTTTCCCACCTGGACAAAAGACACACCTATGTGAGAATGCTATTCATTGACTACAGCTCAGCGTTCAACACCATAGTACCCTCAAAGCTCATCACTAAGCCAAGGAACCTGGGACTAAACACCTCCCTTTGCAACTGGATCCTGGACTTCCTGATGGGCCGTCCCCAGGTGGTGAGGGTAGGAAGCAACACATCTGCCACACTGATCCTCAACACTGGAGCTCCCCAGGGGTGCGTGCTCAGTCCCCTCCTGTACTCCCTGTTCACCCACGACTGCATGGCCAGGCACGAGTCCAACACCATCATTAACTTTGCAGACGACACAACAGTGGTAGGCCTGATCACCGACAACGACGAGACAGCCTATAGGGAGGTGGTCAGACACCTGGCCGGGTGGTGCCAGAATAACAACCTATCCCTCAACGTAACCAAGACTAAGGAGATGATTGTGGACTACAGGAAAAGGAACACCGAGCACGTCCCCATTCTCATCGACGGGGCTGTAGTGGAGCAGGTTGAGAGCTTCAAATTCCTCAGTGTCCACATCAACAACAAACTAGAATGGTCCAAACACACCAAGACAGTCGTGAAGAGGGCACGACAAAGCCTATTCCCCCTCAGGAAACTAAAAAGATTTGGCATGGGTCCTGAGATCCTCAAAAGGTTCATCAGCTGCAACATCGAGAGCATCCTGACCGGTTGCATCACTGCCTGGTACGGCAATTGCTCGGCCTCTGACCGCAAGGCACTTCAGAGGGTAGTGCGTACGGCCCAATACATCACTGAGGCAAAGCTGCCTGCCATCCAGGACCTCTACACCAGGCGGTGTCAGAGGAAGGCCCTAAAAATTGTCAAAGACCCCAGCCACCCCAGTCATAGACTGTTCCCTCTACTACCGCATTGCAAGCGGTACCGGAGTGCCAAGTCTAGGACAAAAAGGCTTTTCAACAGTTTTTACCCCCAAGCCATACGACTTCTGAACAGGTAACCAAATGGTTACCCGGACTATTTACATTGTGTGCGCCCCCTCCCCAACCCCTCTTTTACGCTGCTGCTACTCTCTGTTTATCATATATGCATAGTCACTTTAACCATACATCCATGTACATACTACCTCAATTGGGCCGACCAACCAGTTGGCTAACTGGGCTATCTGCATTGTGTCCCACCTCCTGCCAACCCGTCCTTTTACGCTACTGCTACTCTCTGTTCATCATATATGCATAGTCACTTTAACCATACCTACATGTACATACTACCTCAATAAGCCTGACTAACCGGTGTCTGTATATAGCCTTGCTACTCTTATTTTCAAATGTATTTTTACGTCGTCCCCCCCGCACTATTGGTTAGAGCTTGTAAGTAAGCATTTCACTTTAAGGTCTACACCTGTTGTATTCGGCGCACGTGACAAATAAACTTTGATATCTGGAAATGTGCACGTACACCCTGGCCCATCAACTGCTGCTAGCCCCAATTCTGATGTGTGCTCTGATATCTACTTCACTGATTTCTGCTCTCATAAAAGCCTGGGTTTTCTGCACATAAACACTAGAAGCTTATTACCTAAAATGGATCAATTGAAAGTGTGGGTTCACAGCTCCAATCCAGATGTGTTGGTCATTACGGAGACGTGGTTAAGGAAGAGTGTTATGAATACTGATGTTAACCTTTCTGGTTATAACCTTTTTCGGCAAGACAGATCTTCCAAAGTTGGGGGAGTGGCAATCGTTACCAAGGATCACCTTCAGTGCTCGGTTCTCCACCAAGTCTTTCCCCAAACAATTTGATTTGCTGCTTTTAAGCATTAAACTTTCAAATAGCTCTTTGTTGACTGTTGCTGGGTGTTATCGTCCTCCATCAGCACCGGCCTGTACCCTACCTGCCCTAAGCTCTCTCCTGGCCCCTTACACTAAGTCTGAATTTGCCCTGCTAGGTGACCTAAGCTGGGACATGCTTAAACCACCTGCCCAAGTCCTAAAGCAATGGGACTCCCTAAATCTTTCTCAGATTATCACCAATCCCAAGATATGACTCCAAACACCCAGAAAAGGCTACTCTCCTCTGTTATCCTCAAAAATAATCCTGATACGTATCAGTCTGGTGTTTTCTGTAATGACCTTAGTGATCACTGTTTTACAGCCTGTGTTTGTAATGGCTGCTCAGTGAAACGACCTGTCCTGATTTGTCATAGACGCTTGCTAAAGAACTTTAATGAGCAAGCCTTCCTTCATAACCTGGCCTCTGTAAATTGGTATAAAATTAGCATGACCCCCCTTTGTTGAAGACGCTTGGACCTTTTTTGATATTTTCAGTGGTATTGTAAACAAACACACCCCCATAAAGAAAATTATAATTAAAAACAGGTTCAGCTCCTGGTTCAACCCTGACCTTGCAGAGTTACTCCACTTCAAGAATTGAATTTGGTGAAAGGCTCGGCTCACGCATACTCAGGCTGACTGGCTCTCGTTCAGGCAAATGAGAAATAAGTGCACTCAGGCTATCTGAAAGGCCAAAGTTAGTAACTTTAAGGAGCAGTTCTCTCGCAGACCCAGAGAATAAACCCTCCTCACAGCTGTCCATGTCCCTTAATGTTGATGTGGTTGTTGCTGACAAGAAGCACATGGCTGAGGACTTTAATCACCACTTCATTAAGTCAGGCTTCATATTTAACTCAGCCATGCCTCCTTGCCTGTCCAACATTTCCTCATCTCCCACCCCTGCTAATGCGACTAGCCCCCGCTGCTCCTCCCTCTTTTGCCCCTGCACCATTAAAGTTTCTCCCTGCAGGCGGTCAATGAGTCTGAGGTGCTAAAGGAGCTCCTTAAACCATCTGGGTCAGATGGTTTAGACCCTTCTTTAAAAAGGTTACTGCCCCTATCATCGCCAAGCCTATCTCTGACATTTTTAACCTGCCTCTTCTCTCTGGGGTGGTTCCCATTGGTTGGAAGGCAGCAACAGTGCATCCTTTATTTAACGGGGGAGATCAAATTGATCCTAACTGTTATAGGCCTATCTCTATTTTGCCATTTATCAAGTGTTGGAAAAACTTGTCAATAATCAACTGACTGGCTTTCTTGATGTCTATAGTATTCTCTCTGGTATGCAGTCTGGTTTCCACTCAGGTTACGGATGTGTCACTGCAACCTTAAAGGTCCTCAATGATGTCACAATTTCCCTTGATTCTAAGCAATGTTGTGCTGCTATTTTTATTGACTTGGCCAAAGCTTTTGATACGGTAGACCATTACATTCTTGTGGGCCGGCTAAGGAGTATTGGTGTCGCTGGGGGGTCTTTGGCCTGGTTCGCTAACTACCTCTCTCAAAGAGTGCAGTGTATAAAGTCAGAACATGTGCTGTCTCAGTCACTGCCTGTCACCAACGGAGTACCCCAAGGCTTGATCCTAGGCCCCACAATCTAAATTTACATCAACAAAGCGCTCTCATTCATTTATATGCAGATTATACAGTTTTATACTCAGCCGTGACATACTGGATTTTGCGTTAAACGCTCTGCAACAAAACTTTCTCTGCCCTTAATCCTGTTCTGAACACCATACTCACACTGTCACCTCTCCTCTTTGTGTTTGACTTTGTAAAGTCAGCTAGAGTTAAGTTTCCCAACTCCAGTCCTTGAGTACCCCCAACAGCACACATTTTCGTTGTAGCCCCAGACAAGCACACCTGATTCAATTTATCATCAAGCCCTTGAGTTGAATCGGGCATGTTTGTCCAGGGCGACAATGAAAATGTGTACAGTTCGGGGTACTCAAGGACTGGAGTTGGGAAACTTAACTCTAGCTGACTTTACAAAGTTTTCTAACAAGAAAAAAAAGTTGTGTTCAGACAGGGATCATCAGCCTACATAAACCAGCAGATAAATTCCTGTGCTTGTGTGATTGGTATTTCCATAGAGAAAGAACTATCCCTGTCTATGGATATCTCTGAAGTAATTCTACTTGCATAAAGAATGTAGATACATCACAATGGTTAGAGAATTTTGTATTCCGTCTCAAGCATTCCGATCCACACACATTCAGCTGAACACAGAGGAAAACACCATGATTCAGAGAATTGCATTATTGTACAGCAACCATATCAAAAACTACCTGTTTCCCAATGATGAGGGGTCTGATGAAGACAATAAGAACCTGCACTATAAAAAGATTAGACTAGCAGGCCAGAACATTCAGAACACAGAATTGCCTCTGGAGAAGAGAGTACTGGCGGTCCACAATATTGGCCTACTGGGATACACAGGTATAGTGTAGTATAAGAAACGGGTGTGCTTAATCCTTAAACCTTATTCAACACTTTGTAAAGTAGTAAACTATATTGATTGAAATAAAGAGAAAAAACCTGCAATCACTGAATAGGTGTACCTCAGGGCTCTCCAACTCGGTTTCTGGAGAGCTACCCTCCTGTAGGTTCACAGCAACCCCAGTCGTAACTAACCAGATTCAGCATATCAATTAGCTAATTATATTAGAATCAAGTGCACTAGATTAGGGTTGGAGCTAAAAACCTAAAGGATGGTAGCTCTGCAGGAATCGAGTTGGAGAAACCCTGTATTTAGCTAATCAACACTTTTCCTGACTGTAGCAGAGGCTACAAAGGTCCCCTTGACAACATAATCTATTGTTTTAACACAAATGATAACCATCCTACGGGAGCTCTGTGTAAACAGTATTATGTAATGTTTTCTGGCGGCAAGTAGCCTAGAAGTTAAGAGTGTTGGGCCAATAACCGAAATGTTGCTGGTTCGATTCCCGGAGCCGCCTAGGTGAAAAATCTGTCGATGCAATTAACCTGAGATTATCCATTATATTATTCTCAAGGTCAAATCAAACTTTGACACATGCGCTGAATACAACAAGTGCAGACGTTACTGTGAAATGCTTACTTACAAGCCCTTAACCAACAGTGCAGGTCAAGAAGAGTTAAGAAAAGATTTACCAAGTACACTAAAATAAAAAGTAACACCATAAGAATAACGAGGTGTGCAGTGTGTGGGGTTACAGGCTAGTTGAGGTAATTTGTACATGTAGGTGGGGGTGAAGTGACTATGCATAGATAAACAGCGAGTAGCAGCAGTGTATAAAAGGGAGGGGTCAAAGTAAATTGTCCGGTGGTGATTTTATTAATTGTTTAGCAGTCTTATGGCTTGGGGGTAGAAGCTGTTGAGGAACCTTTTGGTCCTAGACTTGGCGCTCTGGTACCGCTTGCTGTGCGGTAGCAGAGAAAATAGTTATGACTTGGGTCTGACAATTTTATGGGCTTCCCTCTAACTCCGCAAAAAAAGAAAAGTCCTCTCACTGTCAACTGCGTTAATTTTCAGCAAACTTAACATGTGCAAATATTTGTATGAACATAAGATTCAACAGACAAACTGACCAAGTTCCACAGACATGTGACTAACAGAAATGGAATAATGTGTCCCTGATCAAAAGGGGGGGGGGGGGGGGTGTCAAAATCAAAAGTCAGTATCTGGTGTGGCCACCAGCTGTATTAAGTACTGCAGTGCATCTCCTCCTCGTGGACTGCACCAGATTTGGCAGCTCTTCCTTTGAGATGGTAGAAGAGTAAGGTAACAAGGCACCTGCAAGTTCCCTGACATTTCTGGAGGAATGGCCCTAGCCCTCACCCTCCAAACCAACAGGTCCCAGATGTGCTCAATGGGATTGAGATCCGGGCTCGTCGCTGGCCATGGCAGAACACTGACATCCCTGTCTTGCAGGAAATCATGCACAGAACGAGCAGTACGGCTGGTGGCATTGTCATGCTGAAGTTTCATGTCAGGATGAGCCTGCAGGAAGGGTACCACGAGGGAGGAGGATGTCTTCCCTTTAAAGCACAGAGTTGAGATGGACTGAGCTTGTTGTCATTGCAGGCAGATGATGCTTTAACACACCACCCCAGACCATGACAAACCCAGTGACGGTGGGTTTGTGCCCATAGGCGACGTTGTTGCCGGTAATGTCTGGTGAGGACCGGCCTTACAACAGGCCTACAAGCCTTCAGTCCAGGCTCAGCCTATTGCGGACAGTGAGCACTGATTGGGGGATTGTGCGTTCCTTGTGTAACTCTAGTTGTTGCCATCCTGTACCTGTCCCGCAGGTGTGATGTTCGGTTGTACCGATCCTGTGCAGGTGTTATGTGGTCTGCCACTGCGAGGACAATCAGCTGTCCGTCCTGTCTCCCTGTAGGGCTGTCTTAGGCGTCTCACAGTACGGACTTTGTAATTTATTGCCCTGGCCACATCTGCAGTCATCATGTCTCCTAAGGCACGTTCACGCAGATGAGCAGGGACCCTGGGCATCTTTCTTTTGGTGTTTTTCAGAGTCAGTAGAAAGGCCTCTAGTGTCCTAAGTTCTCATAACTGCGACCTTAATTGCCTACCGTCTGTAAGCTGTTAGTGTCTAAACAACCGTTCCACAAGTGCATGTTCATTGTTTATGGTTCATATAACAGGCATGGGAAACAGTGTTTAAACCCTTTACAATGAAGATCTGTGAAGTTATTTGGATTTTTGTGAATTATCTTTGAGAGATAGGGTCCTGAAAAAGGGGTTTCTTTTTGTGCCGAATTTATTGTGAAAGATGCTTCCTTGACTCAGGCTGCTTGACTAGACTGACATAAAATTAAGGCCTTAAGGTAATTTCTGCATGCCCAAATTACATATTTTTTTGCTTAGTTTCATTTATGCTTTCACAAAGAATAAAAACCACGTAGGCTATTGGGATTATACGTTTAATTTGTAGCTACATCCACTATAACAAGAAATAGATGACAACGGTGGTCATGTCAACCCATTGTATGTTTTACCCAAGTGCTATGACTGATTTTTAGCATACTACGTCACCACACGTGGCTCATACTTCAATGTTTGAGAATTCTAAACCCACATGAGCTAAGAGTACCCAGAGTTAATTTGACCATTGGAGAAAGAGCTACTGTGTAAATACTGCAATGCGGGTTGGATTGAACTGAGCCCCTAACCTTCATTTAAGGTGATTGCACTTTCCCAACAATATTGCAATATGCATATCTACGTTTAGCATCGTTTTAGCACCCCATTGGGGATTTGAATTTACAGTGCAAGTGGAAATCGATGTCAAGAACTCTGCGCGTTACCACAGTGATCTAACTGGCAAGACAGATTTGCCCATGATGGACATTATTTTATCAGAGCATGCCAGTGGACTTCTAAGTATGCTTTAGTGAGAAAGTGTTGGGATCAGGTACAACTACATTTACCCACCCCAAAAGTATTCATAAGCAATTTCACCCACAACTACACACCAGAACGCATTTTATTAATTTGAATGGGTTGGGCAGAGGCTGAATTTGGGGTTTAGTTACACCCTTTAACCCTAATTGCTCATGTAAGTCACTCTGGATAAGAGCGTCTGCTAAATGTTTCGACATCCAATTGCACCAAATTGTCGTAGTGAGGTATAACTCCTGTTGGCTAATTTGACCTGTTGGGGCATAATTACACAATGAATTGTTTTGGTCTCCGTGTATGCTAATTAAATGAATAAATTACATGACAGCTAAATGCATGTGTTTGGCACCACTGCACTGCTCAAATAAACACCAAGATTATAGTCACTGTCTTGTGAAATCAGAGCACATTGCAAAGCCATCGTGTATCAATGTTTGATATGTAGCTACTAAAAAGGTACTCTGCCTCTGAAAAGTATTAAACCATTTCCCCAGGTGGCTATGCAGCAGCAACCTGCGCTGCAGAGTACATGCCAGCCATGGCAGACTTCCTCAAGCAGCACAGCCTGTCAGATGACCAGAGGATCTCTGTGCTGGAGGGGCTATCAGGAGTCTGTTATGTCCACTTGACCAACCAGAAGCAGGCCCACGCAATGGGCCTCTATGCCACACTACAGGTAGCCTAGAGAAATGTTATTCACTTATCCTAGGAGGTCCAGAGCCTGCTGGTTCTGTTCTGATAATTCATTGCACCCAGCTGGTGTCCCAGGTCTAAAGCAGTCCTTGATTAGAGGGGAACAATTAGAACTGGCATTGTGGTAGAATTCAAGTTTAAAGGGCCTGGAGGTTAGAGCAGCAGGCAGGGACAGCAGTTAATTCTGGCTTTAGATGGTCACCTGCCATTGTGGCCTTAAGCAAAGCACTGAAGCCATAAAATTCCAAGCCAAAATTTGTTTGACAATTTAGTATATATATTCTCCTACAGGAGCTGATGGACCCCACCTGCCCACTGTCTCTATCCACCAAGGCTAAAATGTGGAGCTGCTACTTGCTCAACATCCTGTGTTGTAACAACATCCCAGTTATACGCACCTTGGAGGAGTCACAGAGCCTGAGGCTGACCCTAGAGGCTCTGGAGGGACAGGACTGGTACGGCTGGCCGAAGAACTACGCCAGGGAACTGCTCTGCATGCTAGGGTTCTGGGCACCACAGGTTGTTACAGCACTAGGCGCAGGACAGGTTACAGCGCAAAACTATGGCTCTTAAGCAAACTTTGTTTGAGGTCAGGTTTAAACATAGGCCAGCCAACATCACTATTCTTTTGGAAGTTTGAGAAATTAAAATAGACAAGTAAAAAAAAATATGTTTATTTCACAGAAGTCCTGAAGCATATGTACAGAGTGCATTAAAACAGCACTATAATGACCATCTCAAACATTGGTTAACACAAATAGATTTAAACAGCAAAGATAAAAACAAGGGAAACTTCCCTTTCCATAAATTGGGTGGTAAGCTGTTGTGGTTAATCAAAATAAAAATCACACAAATAAGGCACAAGAATCTCTTCAGATGCAAGCAGAGAAAATATATAAAGCAACTACAGGCATCAGTGCCAGAATGGCAAGTCCATAACAGTCCAGATATCTCGCAAAGCGGATTTTCAGTGCACCAGTTCTGTCACGCAATCATCCTCTGAGGGTTCATCTTCCTGTTGTTCTGTGACATCATCCAAGACATCAGCCCCGGGTGTGAAATCACTGCTGGTACATTGGTCATCAGATTCATCTAGCTCTTTCAACTCATCTTCGGTACCAAGGGTGATCTCTCTCAAGTCATCCAGACTTTCCGGACTCTTTCCAGTCAACCTCTGAGGAGACAGAATGAGCTTTGAACATCACAAGCAACCTTAAGTTTAAAAGCATCCAGCATAGACAGACAAATACCCTTTATGTTGCATCAATTTCACACTACTTACCTCTATCATGTCAGCCATGTGATGTATGTGCTGGGCCAGCTCCTGAAGCTCATCATTCTCTGTCTTCAGTTGCACTATCTGCTCATCCTTGGCATCAATGTCTTTGTGCAACTAATCAAACAAGGTGATAGTCAGTTTGAGAAATGTACAGTTTCAGGCTTCACCATCAGCTAAAAAAGGTCATTTCAGACCCCACTATCAGCTTAAGTCAAGGCACTATATTCAAACAGCCCGGGATCAAAATGCCACAAGAATGTGAAAAACAGACGTCTCTGAAACAGACTAACACTCACTGTGCCAGAGACTGATTTTGACAAATTGCACCGTGGGAAAGGGACAAGTTGATGGCTACACATTAGTCAGTTTTCAATCAGTGATTAACTCACTTTCTCATTCTCCTGGAGAACGTTGTAGAGCGCTTTTCGCCTCTCCTCAGCTACCTCCTTCCAGTAAGAGGAGGGAGGGGTTTCTGAAACAGAGGGGGTAGCCCATTTCAATTGAACAACCATTAGAGATTAATGAGAGAATATAGATTTAATTGTATGGGATTAAAAGTACGACATGGTTTATTTTGTCTAAATGTATAGTCCATTCGTGAAACATGGATGTGATAAATGGGATTAGGATCATGGCCAGCCATAAAACAGTTAATGCTTAAAATTCTTTGAATACAAACATACCTTTGACCATTAGTTCATAGGCCTCCTTGGTAACGCCATCAGGTAGATTTTCATTTTCTGTGTTTATAGATTTGACGGCAACTTCAGCCTTCACCCTCTTTGAGCCCTTCCCTTGTTCTGCGTTCCACTGTTTTCTTTTGGGAACCCCCTTTCCAACAAAAACTAAGAATTACTTGATCAGCACATCAGTTGTTGGTAGACCATTTACCAATAAAATGACCGCTGCGCCACAGGTTGCAAAACAGTTGGGAAGAAACGTGCAATGTCGATTCTGTGGCACATGACTAACGAACTGATACACGCAACACCTGCTCCAAAATTAAATCTTTCAATTTAAATTATACAAAATTCTAGCAACCAATAGAAAGTAATGTATTTGGGGACATAGTCATCCCATTACTGCAGATTTTGCTGGAGACAGTTGTTTTTAGGGCTGAGCCCAATTAGGCGACTGGTCGATTGTTTGGTCGTTAGTCGACGGAGAATGTTTTAGTTGAGCAGTAACACATAGGTGCGCATACCTCAGTAAACTAATCCATTGCAGAGGCCTAGACTAAAAGCCAATTTATGCTTCATTTGAAAACGTGGTCAGAGACTCCATATGACGCAATTGGGTGTGACGCAATTGCAGAGCCCCAAAAAAAGAAAAAGCTCTGTACCACATTGCCCAAAATGTAATAATGCGGAAGGCTTTGTATAGCGCCGCATTGACATGACTGGTTGACAGTAGGTGGGGGCGGTACATCCTATATAAACAAACTCATTTCCTTGACAACAGCTCTGCGAAGTAGTATGAATGTCCAAACTTCTGCTCCAGCCATATCACCGTAAATGCTGCATGGCCAATGCAGACAGATTGGCCATGCGCCCAGATGCGCACCACCCCCCCCAATATATGCAGTCATCTCATAACAGTGTGTGAATTGTTTGATTATATTTTGACAAATATGACCAGCAGTACATTTACCAGGAATTTCTATCATTTTTAATCTACAATGTTAGGCTAGCCATTTATTTTAATGAATAAAATATTATTATTTACAGTCTTCCTGTTCTCAATGTCAGAGTGGCCACAATGTTTGCAGTCCAAATCCTACACTACCCTTGTGAGAAACAAGTTTCGTCCTGCCAATTTAGTCATCGTCTTTTGTTTGGAGCGCCCCTGTCAAAGTTAATTAAGGACGCGCACAATGTAGCAAGTTCACTAGCACATTGCAGGCAGGACCCCAAATTAATATGGCCTTTCAAGTTCGTTGCTGACAGACCATGTGTAGCCAATGTGATTTATAGGATATTTTCTACCTGCAATGTGGGCTATTTTTACATAGTTGGCAATGGCAATAGAAGTTAACTTACTTTAGGTTTGTATCAATTAGATAGCATTTTGATTACCCACATGACAGTGATTGAGATATGAAGACAAATTAAATGAAACCGTTATAAATCATAACTGGCTCGATAGAGCGGTAGAAGTGGTAAGATAAGTTGGCGGGGTGGCAGGGTTAGAGGGAAATGTATAAATCAAAGGGGATTGGAAATTATGCAAACAAAGACAATGAAAGAATACGCAATATTAACACCGACACCCCCCCAAAATACAACACGGTTAGCCAAAAGCACAAATCGGTGTGACAGTGCCCAGGACATACCAGCATTACTCTGCCAAGGTTCTTATTGACTGCAGCTTGCTGGAGGACTTGCAGAGTTTTCCTTGAAGGTCCCATGTCTTGAATGGATCCACCAAAAAAGCTCTGAAATAAAACAAGACAAACACATTTAAAGTTTAATCCAGTAGTTGGATAATTGTGTAACAAGTCAACAAAAAGCCTGTGCTCATGTGATTCTATACAAAACCAGTCAGAAGTGTTACACCCCTCTCCATGAAAAACCATTCAGGTGCAACATTGGTGGGAAACAAACAACCCTCTCCCTGACCTCAACAATGAGCACACTCAGCATTTACCTGGGTATGGTGCCATTCAACAAACCCTACTCTGGTTACACTGTCACCTCTGGGATAGCAAATAAGTGAAGTGTCTGAATGGCACTTCGTCTCACATGAAGGCAGACCTGGGTTCAAATAGCATTTTTTTTTTTTTTAAATCACATGCTGTGTTTGAACTTTGTTGCAATGGAACCAATAGAAGAGCCTAAACAATCCAATACCCCCCCACCCAGTAAATCCTGCCTGATGTTACTGCTGTTCCTAAAACCATTGACATACGTTAGCCTACTGTAACCACACACAGAGGGGGTGTGTGTGTTAAGGTTGGGCGATTGTGTACAAGCCTACATCGCCCGATTGAGCCCCATAGATCCTCGATCGCTATGGGGAGGGGGTCTTGCTCATGGCTACCCATGTATTTCCATGGAAATATAAAGTTTTTGGAAAGTAATAAATATATTTTTTAAAGCAATCATGATTTGCATAAATGTAATACTATTACTCTTGTTAAAAATATGAAATGGTATTACATTTTGTGAAGAGCACATGACTTGTTTAGGACTCGAAACGAAGTTCAGAACTTGAGACTTGTTGGTCAAGACTTGAGACTTACAAAACAATGACTTGGTCCCACCTCTGCTGGTAACTGACCGGATAGCACAGGCAGGTGTGTGAAAGGGCAGGCTTACCCTGTGCTTAGCACAACTGCATGCATGGGTCGATTGCCTTCCAATTCCCACAGGCTGCAATTTTTCCCCAGGTTATCATCTTACCCGCTTACACTAACCAATTAATTACTGTGGGAACTAGTCTTAAAAAGCTAATTATGGGAAACTACAAGTCAGTGAGTATGCAAACGTTAACCCTAACAATAGTAACAGGCACAAGGTAAGAGTCATGAATTTCAAAACGTTGAGTTCCAATTCTGGAGGTGTATGAAGGATCTGTGGGTTAAAACCACTTCAGATAACTTGCTGAATTGTAAGGTTTCGCCTCCTTGCACATAATACTTCGTTAATTAACTTGACAGTAGAGTAGTAGTCTGCTACTAAACACATTGATATCTCAGCACTAGACTGGTGATTGGCATATATTATTTGCTTACCTTTATGTTCGCAGAGGCTTTATTCCCAGGTTTCATTTTCCTAAGGGACATTTTATTGACAAGACCTGGTGAGGAAGGTACACTGTAAATCCTAAAGGCAATTTACAACTCGAAAAAAAAAAGTGACTTAAGAATGATATGTTAAGTCGTTAAAAATGTAGCCAAGAATGTCTGTTGATACTGGAATAGCGTTCTCTAATTGTCACAGTCTAACAGATTTCCCATCTCGCCCGAGGAAAAAACCCCGCCAAAAATGGCTGGCAATGTACCCCCACAAACAAAAGCAGAAAGTTACCAGGATCTTTGGTATGCGGCCAGGTTAAGTAATAACTGTCTACATAGTTAACATTATCAATGTCTTGCTCCAAAGATACTAACGCGGACCAAATTAGCTAGTTAGTAAAATAGAAAGGATCAAAATCAGAAACCAAACCGGCTAAAACAAGTAACTAGCTGGCTTTAGCTAACACAGTACTGGCTAACATTCATTTTTTTTGTCACAAAAAAGGCGCCATCATTCGTGTAATACACTTATTGACTTGAGCGTATTTGACCTGAGAGAAATTCAACATCTTATACTACCATATAATAATGTACCTCACAGTTTTGGCAGCTTCCCGAGTGGGATCAGATTGGTTTACTTCTTTATTTCTCGGAAGTCACTTTCCTTTCTCGCCAACTCGCGCCAGGAGCTTAAATATCCTCTTAATCACGTGACGTGATGCTACTTCTGGATTTTGTCACTCTTTCAAAATAAGAGTTGTCATCCGTTCTCATTGTGTCCAGTAAACTAAATTAATTATGAAAGTAAAAATGCTAGAAAGTATGCACAGTTAACAACAATCAATATATCTTAGTTAATTATCAAACATGCGTTTCTAAAAGTGAAAATAATTAATTGATATTTGTTTTGATTTTATGTTGTATGTTTTAAAGGTAGACAGCGATATGACATAGATCAGGGACTCCGGAAGAGTAAAATTGAGTCCATAGAGAAAGCAAGTACAAGATGGGTGTCAGGGATGGAGTGGTAGTATTATCATGAGGAGACGTGTACTTGGAAAACAGGAGGAATGGAGATGGAGGGGAAAAGAGAGGTAGAAGAGGTCTAAAATAGTGAGCTTGAGTTGGATAAAAATGGTGGAAAAAAGGGAGTTGGTTTGTCAAAGAAGAATGGTAGAAAGTGTAAGCAGAGGGAGCTGAAGACAGGAGGATAAATGGAAGTGAATGAGGGTAAAGTTATCGGAGACCGAGGTATGCACCAAGGATCAGGATGAAGAAGAGTCTGACAGTAGGAGTAAAGTTCCTGGACTCTTGCCCTTTGGCTGATTAATTTGTGGTTTCGTGGTGGGTGAAAAAAAGAGTTGGGTCATGTGGAATCGGTGAAGGTAACTAGAAGTGGTCTAGTGATAATTGTTTGTATTTCTGTTGGGCAGAGGAAGAATGCGCTCGAAGTAAATCGAATGGGGGCAAGAAAAGTTAATTGTTTCGTTCTCAAGAAAAGGGCACCAATGAAAGGAGTGATAACTGAGGTAGCAGTAGATATAAATGTTGACCAGCTGGGTGCAAAGATTCCCGGTGTATGTGATGCTCATCGTTTGACGCGACGCAGACAGGGTGGCGAGAGCGGGGAAACAAGATTCATTGTCTGTTCTCTTGAGTTTTGAAGTTGAGTCTTTGCCTGACAAAGTGAAGTTAGGATACAAGTTATCCTGTATGAGTGTATGTGCCGAATACATTAAGATGTTACAGGTGTCAAGCTTATGGGCACGTGGCCTTAGTGTTTAGGAGGGAGGGTCCATTGTGTGAGAAATGTGCAGAAGGGCATGAGACAAAGGAATGTGTTAATTGGGAAAGTAGTGGAATGTGTTAATTGTAGGGGTGCCCATGGAGCTGGGGATCAGAAATGTCCCGTGCAAGAGAGGCAAGTTGAGGTTTCCAGGGTTAGAGTAAAGCAGAAGTTGTCATGCTGAGGTAGTGAAGAAAGTAGAGGAAGATGGGTTAAGGGGAAGGAGTGGTGAGAGTAGTAGAGATATACCAATACAGAGGGATAGGCCAAAAAGTGAAATACATTTCAGTAAGATTGGAATTTTAGCATTTAAAGCAATGGTTATCAATTGTACTGCAGGGATGGACCGGAAGACTCAGAAAATTGAGGTTGTGGTGGCAGCTCTGCTGAGGTATTTGAGTGTGCGAGACTTGACAGCAGAAGAGTTACAGTATGTGTGGTGATGTCCCATCCTGTCAGGGTGATGGCATGATGTAGGAGTAAATGCATTTAATTAAGAGTAGGGGGGTGTTCATTTTATTTTATATAATTTTGAAATTTGTGAGTATAGTGTTAGATGGTAGGGTATTTATTTAGTACATTTTTCTTTAAGTAAAGTTTCAGGGAGTTGTACTCCAGTCTATTAGGTGGCGGTAATGCAACAAATTAGATGCTAACCGCTGTTAAACCTCAGAAGAAGACACCATAGCTCAGAGATGGGCAACTCGTCATTGGGTGCCGGAGTGGTGTCACACTTTTCCCCCACCCCTAGCAAACACAGCTGATGAAACTAATTGAATTTTAACCTGAAGATCATGATTAGTTGATTATTGGAGTCAGATGTGTTAGCTGGGACAAAAGTGTGACACTAATCAGGCTCCCGAGGACTGGAGTTGCCCATTCCTGATGTAGATGCTGAAAGTAAACAGCAGCATAGTAGGTCAATTTCCACAACAATAGTGTTGAAGCGCAACTTCTCCGCTGTTTTGGTCCTGCACACAAACTGTATGAAAGTGAAGTTGTGCATCTCACTCACCCCGATATCTGCAGTGCAGCTCATGGCAACATTTCACTGAGTCTACCTTCAAAATGGTTTTGTGCCTGTGCATACTCCTAATGGAATGTAAATAAAACAACCATACCTCAATAGAAGGTTCACTGTACTCTGTAGTATCCATATAATATGTAAAACATTTACATCCCCCTGAACCCATTTGTTTTAATATAAAGAATGTACAGGGACAGTTTTGTCAGTTAAAAATGTGTTTTCCTTCACAAAAATGAAAATAGTGTGCTCTCATGGGAATATATATAGAAGGCCTTTATTTAATAGTAAAAAGCAGATTAGTATGAAGGCATAGCCTGACAGAGAGCATCTACTACATTGTTTTATAGATTCTATTGTACAGTATGTTCTAATGCACCACCAACCAAAAGACAGTGTCTATTTTAAACTTAAAGGAGAAGTTATTTTTTTAGAACCAAATCTTTATTTTTGATGTAAATGGCATGTTATAGAAGGGTCCAGGAAACCTTTTTGTGATTTCACATGTTTTTGAGAAACTTACACTAAACAGCAAATCACTTCACCATTGTGTAGTATGGGGGCCCTGAAAAGACATGATCAAAGGCTCCAAAAACACCCAAATGTCATTTTATTAACGGCAATGCTCTCAGTATAGTGATGCAGGTCTTTAGATATCGTGGCATTCAGAACTTTATCCGCAACATTTTGTTGCGACTCCAGCAATACCTCTGTCCATTCTACATGTAACTGCCAAAATAAAGGAGCGTCTTGAGTAAACAAGAGATACAAAGTATAGAGGGAGGAGGTGAGGGCCCTGGGAGAGGGGTGCCAGGAAATTAACCTCTCACTCGACGTCAACAAAACAAAGGAGCTGATTGTGGACTTCAGGAAGCAGCAGAGGGAGCACGGCCCTATCCACGTCGACGGAACCGCAGTGGAGAAGGTGGAAAGCGCCAAGTTCCTCGGCGTACACATCACTTACGTTCTGAAATGGTCCAACCACAAAGACAGTGTGATGAAGGCGCAATAGCGCCTCTTCAACCTCAGGAGCCTGAAGAAATTTGGCTTGGCACCTAAAACCCTCACAAACCTTTACAGATGCATCATTGAGAGCATCCCGTCGGGCTGTATCAACACCAGGTAGGGCAACTGCACCACCCGCAACCGCAAGGCTCTCCAGAGGGTGGTGTGCTCTGTCCAACACATCACCTGGGGCAAACTACCTGCCCTCCAGGACACCAACAGCACCAAATGTCACAGGAAGGCCAAAAAGATCTTCAAAGACATCAACCACCTGAGCCACGGCCTGTTCACCCCGCTATCATCCAGAAGGCGAGGTCAGTAGAGGTGCATCAAAGCTGGGACCGATATAAGCTGTTTTTCAGTCCATCACTAGCCGGCTTCCACCTGGTTACGCAAGCCTTCACCTTAGAGGCTGCTGCTCTATCTACAGACTTGGAATCACTGGCCCCTTCAATAATTGAACACTTGTCACTTTAATAATGTTTAAATAATGTTTACATACTGCTTTACTCTCTCATATGTATACTGTATTCTATTCTATTGTATTTTAGTCAATGCCACTCCGACATTGCTCAATCTAATATTTATAAATTCCATGATTTAACTTTTAGATGTGTGTATTGTTGTGAATCATTTTTAGATACTACTGCACTGTTGGAGCTAGGAGCACAATCATTTCGCTACACCCGCAATAACATCTGCTAAATGTGTATGTGACCAATAAAATATTATATTGAAAGCATGGGGTGCTTCCACACAGGAAGTTCCAGACACTTGTAGAATCTATGCCAAGGAGTATAGAAGCTGTTCTGGCGGATCGTGGTGGCCCAATGCCATATTAAGATGCTTTATGTTGGTGTTTCCTTTATTTTGGCAGTTATGTAGCAGCAGGCTACACAGAAAATGGAACAGCTGGATAAGGGAAATGACTGTGCAAGGTAATATAACATTGTGGATAAAGTTCGGAATGAACTAAAAGTACACATTTGGGTGTTTTTCGAGCCTTTGTTCCTGTTTTTTAGGGACTGCATACTACACAACGAGGATGAGGAAGTAATTTGCCATTTGTGTTAAGTTTCTCAAAAACATGCAAAATCACAAAAAAGGTGTCTGTACTCTTCAAGAACATGCTATTTACATCAAAAATAGAGATTTGGTTGTAAAAAAGTTAACTTGTTCTTTAAGTCATCTTCTGAGAATCAGGCACTTTCATGAAATTTGTGACGGTTCCTCAGGTGACTTTTAAGTAGCGGATTATTTCTAAAGCATCTGCCACAGAATTTGCACCGATACGGTTTCTCTCCAGAGTGAGTGGTCAGGTGTTGTGTCAGGTTGCCTGGGGTGGCAAAGCAATGTCCACACACAGTGCACTTGAAAGGTCTCTCTCCTGTGTGAACCGCTGTGTGTCTGGTCAGTTCTTCCTTGCGCTTGAAGCTTTTGGGACACTGCTTGCAACCATGTGGTTTCTCACCTCTGTGAGTCCACATATGCATTTCCAGCTGTGTCTTCTGGTCAAAGTCTTGCCCACAGTCCTTACACCGATATGATTTCTCCCCTGTGTGGAACTTCATATGTGCTTTCAAGTATCCATTACAAGTGAAACTTTCTCCACATTCTTTGCACTGAAATGGTTTCTCCCCCGTGTGAAGTCTCATATGCAATTTCATATATCCCTTAGTTTTGAAGCATTTCCCACATTCTTTGCATTGATACTGTTTCTCTCCTGTGTGAGACACCATGTGTGTTCTCAGATTAGCATCACTAGGGAAGCATTTGCCACAAACATTACAAGTACGTGTTGCTTTTATGTGGGTTTGCAGGTGATCTGTCAGACTTGCCATGGACTCAAAGACTTCTTCACACACACCGCACATTTTTGTATGCTTTGTGTGTACATTTTTCACATGGTTAACTAAAGGACCAATGTACACAAATGTACTTCCACACAACTTGCAACAATAAGGAGAAGCATTTGTGGTCGCCCTACCTCCAGCAACGGTATGGAAGCTTAGTTCTTTCTTTGCCCATTTTCTGGATGATTCCAGTGGCTTTGACCCGGACGGTTGTCCCCCACTCTCTACCTCGTTGTCACTTCCGCTGTTTTCACTCTGAGCTGCAGAACAGCCTAGATATCCTTCTGATAGGGACTGAGAGGCACTGGTTGCTTCTGATACTGTGTAGTCCTCTCCATCAGGCTCAGTTTTGATCTCTTTCGGAATGAGGATGCATAACACATCATCCTCTTTGACCTCGAAAGTGTGGCTTGAGAAATCCATGTGATAGGGTGGATAAGGTGGGTTACTGTCTCTTTCCTCACAGACAGTGAATATGGAGTCGTTGGTATCAGATTCTAGCCTTTCAAGCTGCTCTTCCTCCTGATTTGTCCCGATTTCCTCTTGTTCATCTTTAATCTGTGTGGACTCTGGGTCCTTCTGCCCCAGATTGGGGCCCCACTTCTGCTCACCGTGCTGCCGCTCAGGGGGAACCTCCTCTTCAGAGACTGGGAGCGTGAGCTGCTGGGGGTCTAGAAAAAAAGTGGGGAAAGGGATAAATATGTGATCAATACGCATTAGTATTTTATTCATTTAATTTTTACCACTTTTTTCTCCCCAATTTCGTGATATCCAAATTGGTAGCTACAGTCTTGTCCCATCCCTGCAACTCCCGTATGGATTCAGGAGAGGCGAAGGTCAAGAGCCATGCTTCCTCCGAAACACGACCCTGCCAAGCCGTACTGCTTCTTGACACACTGCATGTGCCCGGCCCGCCACAAGAGTCGCTCGTGCTCGATGGGACGAAGACATCCCGGCCAGACGATGCAGGGCCAATTGTGGGCCGCCTCATGGGTCTCCTTGTTGTGGCCGCCTGCGACACAGCAGGGGATCGAACCCGGGTCTGTAGTGACGCCTCAAACACTGCAATGCAGCGCCTTAGACAGCTGTGCCACTCAGGAAGCCCGATCAATACATATTTGAACAATTTTAAAGTAAATAACATAGGCCTATCCAGTGTTGTAGTACTCAAGTCCAGGACACGATTTTCATGACTCAATTCGGACTTGACCAGTAGTGACTTTGTTGTCAGAAATTCTCTCTCCCTTGCATTATTCAACATGCTAGCTACAACAGCAAATGTCAGATAGCTACTTTATTTGCTGCTAGCCTTACCAATGTGCAAGACAGTAAAAGCTATCCAGCTTTTCATGTTACTAAATGTATCATTGAGCACTAACAACCCAGTAAGCATGGACTGACGCCCACGTCTTCTGAACGTCTTTTTTGGGTCCCGGAATTGATTTCAATGTCCACGGACCAGCCCGTCTAAATCTGAACCAATCATAGACATCTATGTTTCACAAGTTTTGACAGCACAGCACAGCAGAGTACAATACATTACAGTAAATAACAGTATGGTACAGTACAATACAGTAGAGCACGGAGTACAGTAAAGTATAGTACAATGTACTCTACTGAATTAAACTCTACTTTACTGTACTCTACTGGGCTGTACTGAACTGTGCTGCTGAAACGTGTGAAACACATCTGAACGAATCATAGACGTCTAGGCTTTGGTCTGATCCGGACCAACCAAATGTGTACTTGTTTAGGGTGGAGCTCATTAGAATAATACCCAGTTTATTAGTCTACCATTTTGGTCATTCATCAGACGCTCTTATCCAGAGCAACTTACACTCAGTGCATTCAACTAAGGTAGATAAACAACATATCACAGTCATAGCAAGAAAACATTTATGTAACCGTTGCTAAGAATGTTATTGTAGTTGAAGTGGTCTGTTGGTTTATTCTGTAGGTTGGATTACTTTGAACATCATAGCAGCCATACTGCAGTCTTCAGTTTGGTCAGTTTCCTATTTTAAGTGAAAAAAATGAAAAAAAAGTTGAATGTGACATACTGCTTTCTTCATTGACATGTATACACCTCATTTTCTAATATTGCTATGGGAACAGCCAAACAAAGGAAGTGATGATTCGATTTCCGCTCTACTTCCCTAAACTTGCCGGGGTAAATTATTTGAAAAAGAGTCAATTTACAGAGTATTAAAGCAAAGTAAACAAATATAAGTACACTGCTCAAAAAAATAAAGGGAACACTTAAACAACACAATGTAACTCCAAGTCAATCACACTTCTGTGAAATCAAACTGTCCACTTAGGAAGCAACACTGATTGACAATAAATTTCACATGCTGTTGTGCAAATGGAATAGACAAAAGGTGGAAATTATAGGCAATTAGCAAGACACCCCCAAAAATGGAGTGATTCTGCAGGTGGTGACCACAGACCACTTCTCATTCCTATGCTTCCTGGCTGATGTTTTGGTCACTTTTGAATGCTGGCGGTGCTCTCACTCTCGTGGTAGCATGAGACGGAGTCTACAACCCACACAAGTGGCTCAGGTAGTGCAGTTCATCCAGGATGGCACATCAATGCGAGCTGTGGCAAAAAGGTTTGCTATGTCTGTCAGCGTGGTGTCCAGAGCATGGAGGCGCTACCAGGAGACAGGCCAGTACATCAGGAGACGTGGAGGAGGCCGTAGGAGGGCAACAACCCAGCAGCAGGACCGCTATCTCCGCCTTTGTGCAAGGAGGTGCACTGCCAGAGCCCTGCAAAATGACCTCCAGCAGGCCACAAATGTGCATGGAAAATTAATAATCGTGTCATTCTCCAAACTTTTGGCCACGACTGTACACTATGTGCGCTCCCAAAGTTGTCCCCGGGTACTAACTAAAGCTACCCTATCGTTTCAGTTTTTTAGGCACAAAAAAAAATATTAGGCTCCCGAGTGGCGCAGCGGTCTAAGGCACTGCATCTCAGTGCTAGAGGCGTCACTACAGACCCTGGTTCGATTCCAAGCTGTATCACAACCGGCAGTGATTGGGAGTCCTATAGGGCGGCGCACAATTGTCCCAGCGTTATCCGGGTTTGGCCGGGGTAGGCCGTCATTGTAAATAAGAATTTGTTCTTAACTGACTTGCCTAGTTAAATAAAGGTTAAATAAATAAATAATAAATAAATCCTACATAGGCAACAACATGTAATGAAGAATGTTATTATTGTTTTCTAGTGAGTACAAAACTCTAGTCTAGGCTGTAAACTGTAGTCAATAGCCTATGTCATTTGATTAACCGCTCAAAAGCCTGGTGTTTTCAATGCATATTCATTGAAAAATAATGAAATAACTGATTGTGGACTACAGGAAAAGGAGGACCGAGCACGCCCCCATTCTCATCGACAGGGCTGTAGTGGAGCAGTTTGAGAGCGTCAAGTTCCTTGGTGTCCACATCAACAACAAACTAGAATGGTCCAAACACACCAAGACAGTCGTGAAGAGCGCACGACAAAACCTATTACCCCTCAGGAAACTAAAAAGATTTGTCATGGGTCCTGAGATCCTCAAAAGGTTCTTCAGCTGCAACATCGAGAGCACCCTGACCGGTTGCATCACTGCCTGGTAAGGCAATTGCTTTGCCTCTGACCGCAAGGCACTACAGAGGGTAGTAAATACGGCCCAGTACATCACTGGGGCTAAGCTGCCTGCCATTCAGGACCTCTACACCAGGCAGTGTCAGAGGAAGGCCCTAAAAATTGTCAAAGACCCCAGCCACCCCAGTCATAGACTGTTCTCTCTACTACCGCATGGCAAGCGGTACCAGAGTGCCAAGTCTAGGACAAAAATGCTTCTCAACAGTTTTTACCCCCAAGCCATAAGATTCCTGAACAGGTAATCAAATGGCTACACGGACTATTTGCATTGTGTTCCCCCTCAACCCCTCTTTTATGCTGCTGCTACTCTCTGTTTATCATATAGTCACTTTAACTATACATTAATGTACATACTACCTTAATTGGGCTTACCAACCAGTGTCTGTATGTAGCCTTGCTACTTTTATAGCCTCGCTACTGTATATAGCCTGTCTTTTTACTGTTGTTTTCTTTACTTACCTATTGTTCACCTAATAGCTTTTTTGCACTATTGGTTACAGCCTGTAAGTAAGCATTTCACTGTAAAGTCAACACCTGTTGTATTCGGCGCACGTGACAAATAAACTTTGATTTGATCTTGCCTGCCTGATTGGGCAACCATTTGGATCAGTTATGGGGTTTTTCTAGGCAGTTTAGCCTACAAGGTCCAAGCACATTAGCAGGACAGTAATATTATGTATTTTGTCATGATGTATCAGGTTACAGAAA
The DNA here is from genome assembly GCF_029448725.1 of Salvelinus fontinalis. Taxonomy (NCBI): domain Eukaryota; kingdom Metazoa; phylum Chordata; class Actinopteri; order Salmoniformes; family Salmonidae; genus Salvelinus; species Salvelinus fontinalis. Next base: position 15,936,836 of record NC_074686.1, read on the forward strand.
CATGCTAATGCAGGGATTTCTAGTGGCGCGCATATTAATTATGATTATGCGCTAGCACAGAGGAAGTTGTAGCAATAGTTTCCATGTTTGGCTTCAGTGTTTTAAAAGCGTTAGAACAAATTAAGTGGATATAAGTGAATGCATGTATATTTTAAAATCTGGCTATAGAAACAATTATCAAAAAAATAAGTATTTTCAACATCTGTAAGATACATATTTTCAACGTCTGTAAAATATGTATTTTCAACGTCTTTAAAATATGTGTTTTCAACGTCCGTTAAATTAAGTCTTTCTCCAGGAAAATAAGTGTTTTCAACATCCGGAAAATACATATTTTCAACTAATTCAAAACAAAATGTTTCGATGTCTGGAAAAGACGTATAAAATAAGCATTTTCAACATAATTTTGCTCACTGGGATGGGACTCGTGACTCAATCATAATTAAAGTCCCTGGACTTGGTTGATAGGGTCTTGGGATTTGACTCGTTTACTACATTACTGGGCCTATCCATAGTCCTTTGAAACTCATGCAATAAAATGTGTTTTGTTTACAATATGTTTAGCTAGGTAGTTTACAGTTGGATAAATCCCCAAATAGTGCTGATTCAAGTTAGCGAATTCAAGTACAACAGAGCAAGTAGTGGGTCTTTACATCAGTAACTAACTACCCGATTCGTTTGATGTAAATCGAAACAAACCTGTTCTATGCAGTTTGAAATCCAGCAGACGTCGAAGACGTTCGTTCTCCTCCTTTGAACGAGAGATTTCTTCCTGGTATTCTGTTATTGTTCTCTCTACCACCCCGGCTATCTCCACAGCCACCGCTGTTAGCCGTTCAGTAATATACACATTGAACAATGCCAGTTTAGACATTTTGACAGGTATGAACGTCGAGATTTCTTTGTGTTTTGCTAGCTACTTCTTTTTTCAACAGAGGCAGAAAATGTATTCCAGATGATGATAATGGTGCTGCTATTTCCCACAATCCTCCGCTGCTTCCGGTTCCAACTTGTGTTCAGGAAGTTGGGTGTTTGACAGCTGATACAGAAAATACATCACGGGGACCGCTTTCAAAGAAACAAATAAATAAAGGATATATACCCAGTCATCTTTACAAGCCTGTAACCCAATACACTATGTCAAGGCAATCCAACCGAACCACAGACAGCAAAAAGATGGTAAGAAGTCGCGTACTCAATTAATGCTAGGTAACGTGTAGTTAGTAAACAAGCTAACGCTAGGTGGCTAATTTAGACGAAAAGCTGCCTTTTAGTAACCTCCAAAAACATTATTATGTTGATCTGATAATGCGTGTTTTGTTAAGGTATTAAGGACATATTAGCTTAGCTGTAGTGCAATTTAGATATTACCTGAGAAATCAACGAATGACAAATACAGGAAGCTACCCTGCTAGCTACCCTGCTATTAACTAGCTAGTGAGATGGCAGACACGCTCAGTCACTGCAAGTTAGCTAGCTACCAAATGACAGTAAGTGTTAAAAAAAAACACTATTCAGGCGTAGCTACCTTTTGCATTTGCTAAGCATATGAACTATTACCCAGGCGTGGATGGCAATTGGCAAGTCATAATATGCCGTATGATATTGGTACTTGTCTTTATGGTAGGTACCTGAACCAAGTCTACATAATTTAGTCAGGCTGGATTAATTTATAAAAGTGCTGCATCTGCAATACAATAAATTATTCACTGTCTGAATCAATAAAAGATGTCTGTTGTTTTGAGATTGTTACACCAGGGGGTGCTGACAGTTACGTTTTTATTTCTCCCTTTCTTTTCCTGTCTCTCTCTTCCTCTCTTGTAGAACGCAGAGCTGTTCACACTGACATACGGGGCCCTGGTAACCCAGCTGTGTAAGGACTATGAGAATGACGAGGAGGTCAACAAACAGCTGGATAAGATGTGAGTCTCTTCTCAACAAACTATCTGCTTAGTCCTCTCACTTATACGTGACCAAGGAAAGGAAACAAGGAAAATAATTGAGGTGTGTGTGTGTGTGAGAGAGAAGTGCACGAGAGAAGTGCACTGTTTTGCTTTTAACCTGTAAATTCTGCCACTCCTCTGTGTTTAATTTTCAGTTTATCCTTTACTCTGCAAATGGACAAAGTGGTGCTACCGCTTTCGGCCTCTGATGTTTCCCATCAACTTACACCACACTGGCAAATTCTCCATCCCTCTAAAACTTGACACCAGTAGACTAGTGATTTAATGTGTGTGTGAGATGTAACAGGTGGTCCATAACCAGGGCAGTAATCACCTTTCACACATCCATCTTAGGAGTCTTCTTCGCTTTCTAAACGTCTCCTGGAATTCACTGGCTCCATCCCCTCCTCTTTTGAGGAACAGAATAAATGAGAAAAAAAACATTCTCTGAATTTAAAAGGGGGTTGTGCACCCATTGTGAATAATTTGATACTGTCTAGTAAAGGTCTATGCTGGCTTAGAAACCTTTAAAGGTGTAGTTAACTTTTCCAAAGTAATAAAATGGCAAAGTAATCTTTTAAGTCTGAGCGGCTGAGAGATGGGGCTTGTGTGATATGGCCTGTGAAAGTATTCTGCTCTTGGCTTAACTAATATGCCTACTGTAGCATGGTCTGCCCCAAATATGGTTCATTCGGGTGATGATCTCATCTGACTCCTTTAGGGTCCAGATGCTTCTCTATTGCTCTCTATATCCCCCCCTTTCTTTCAGCTCTGTGTTGACGTCTGACTAGACAGTGTACATGTCTGAAATCTTTACAGGAGATGGAATCTCTGCTCTGAAGTGGTCACTTTAATAATGTTTACATATTTTTGCTTTACTCATCTCATATGTGTATATACTGTATTTTAGTTTATTCCACTCTGACATTGTTCATCCTAATATTTATATTTTCCTTAATTCCATTATTTTACCTTTAGGTTGTGTGAATTGTTAGATATTACTGCACTGTTGGAGCTAGAAACACAAACATTTCGCTTCACCCGCAATAACATCTGCTAAATGTATGTGACAAATAAAATTTGATTTGTATAGCATTTAGCACTCGTTCCCCTTTACTCACTCTTTCCCCACTCTTTTGTTTTTTTTCCAGGGGATACAATATCGGAGTGCGTCTCATCGAGGACTTCTTGGCACGCTCCAGCGTTGGGAGGTGTCAGGATTTCCGAGAAACGGCCGATGTCATTGCTAAGGTAGTGGGGACGTCCCCGAGCCAATCAGAGCGTGTCCTTGGAACGCTCCGAGAAAGGAGAGAGGAGAGGGGGAAGAGCGAGATGAAGAGAGAAAGGACAGGGAGAGAAAGAAAGAGGGGGACAAGGAAGAAGAGCGAGAGAGATTGAGATCTGGGAGGGGGAGAGAGCTGGTAAAAAGAGGGAGGGAGAGAAAGAAGTTGACTGTGAGTGAGTTAGAGAGCGAGAGAGTCGGCGACTGGAATTTGAACTCCAACCTGCAGTAGTCTGCATAGTTTCTGAGCTTTCATAGCTCCTCTCTACTGCTTTTCATTTCTCTGCACTCACGCAGGTAGGGAAGCATCCCAGCTATGTCACCGCAAAGCCAACTAGCCCCAGCCGGCTCATGTTCCCCACTGCTTCTTGTCTTTGTTATACGGTAGTCTGAGCCACACGGTCAACCTACACCTAGGGTGAAACACAACCCCTCGGCCAAATATATTAGTTCACACTGAAGGGATGACACCACACACACACACGCTTGTGCCTGTGACTATGTGGTCAGACAGTAGTCTGCTGTACATTACATTGGTAAACTGTTGAGCAGCAGGCCCGATACCAAACCACTGTAGACTTTGTTAAGCACAAAACCACTTCCCCCTTCTTGTGGTTGAAATGCAATTAACCATGTAGAGCACTCTGTCTGTTCTAAAAGTTCTGCTAAGTCGTTTCACAGGTGTAATCTTGCATTGTAGGCCTATGGTTCAGTTATACGGAAGGCAGTAGTATGGAATATTAGTCTAGATGATGAACTGTAAGCCTCAACTGCTGTTCAGACTTGCTGAGATAATCAGCAACCTAGCTATCAGTGACCAGACATGTTCATGGAGACACACAGCAACTTAGCACTCTGGGCCCGGTTTCCTGATATCAATGCAACTTAGCCTTAGAAGGGTTTTAACAATGCATCGTTCCTACAACGGCCGAAGATCCAAAATACTGACCACGGATCAGCTCGTAGAGATACAGCTTATGGCTGCAAATATTGAGGCGGCTTATTCTAATTATTATGTAGCCTATAGTCATCTCGGTTTTCATTTGAATCATATTTTTATCCTTCGCTTGTTCAATATCAAAGACATTGGCAACTTTGTATTTGTAGTCAACTTCGTTACGAAGTTATCGGCAGTCACAGAGAAACAGATAAACAGCTTGATTCTATGTTTAGCAGAGATCTTCTGTGTGTAAAGTGTTGTGGAAGGGCAATAAAAACATCTAACAATGCACTTAGCTGTTCTACGAGTGGTCTGAGGCAGTCGGTAAATAGTGTTTTCAAGTGCAACTTTACTAACGATCGTTTTGATGTAATGATGCTCCCACAAAGGTTCTAACGAGGAACTTAGAACCAGGCCCTGGATGACGGAGCTAGAGACCAGTTGAAAATGTTCCCAGTTTATGCAGAGCTGCACGACAGGGCAGCTCTCACTTGCAAGCTTTGATATTGGCTAACAACCAGTGACTTGATCGCTGATTATCTTGACATGGGGGAGTTCCTGGTGAGGAAAGATTTTACACACCCTGGCCTGTTCAACCCTCTCTCAATATAAAACTTGATAATGTCTAAGTGTCGGCATTCATTGATTCATCTTGTATGAGAGTGATGGTCTCTGTTCCATTATGAATACACTACATGCAACACCATTGTAACAGTAACATCAACAGCAGTGTGTGGTTGTATGTGTATTCCAACAGGTGGCGTTTAAGATGTACCTGGGCATCACCCCCAGTGTGACCAACTGGAGCCCGGCGGGAGACGAGTTCTCCCTCATCCTGGAGAGTAACCCCCTAGTGGACTTTGTAGAGCTGCCTGACAACCACAGCTCCTTGGTCTACTCCAACCTGCTGTGTGGGGTACTCCGAGGAGCTCTGGAGATGGTAAGGAGGGAGGGGGTATGTGTATGGTGTACTCCAACCTGCTGTGTGGGGTACCCTGAGGAGCTCTGGAGATGGTAAGGAGGGAGGGGGTATGTGTATGGTGTACTCCAACCTGCTGTGTGGGGTACTCTGAGGAGCTCTGGAGATGGTAAGGAGGGAGGGGGTATGTGTATGGTGTACTCCAACCTGCTGTGTGGGGTACCCTGAGGAGCTCTGGAGATGGTAAGGAGGGAGGGGGTATGTGTATGGTGTACTCCAACCTGCTATGTGGGGTACTCTGAGGAGCTCTGGAGATGGTAAGGAGGGAGGGGGTATGTGTATGGTCTACTCCAACCTGCTGTGTGGGGTACTCCGAGGAGCTCTGGAGATGGTAAAGATAGAGCGAACTTCTTTAGGCCTTTTCACACTCCTGAGACAAGCCGAGCCTAACCAAGCTGCACTGTGCTGGTCTGGTTACGTATTCACCATAGTTCAAATCAAATGTATTTATATAGCCCTTCTTACATCAGCTGATATCTCAAAGTGCTGTACAGAAACCCAGCCTAAAACCCCAAACAGCAAGCAGTGCAGGTGTAGAAGCAGTTGTTAGAACCGTGCTGAAAAGGACCATGTGAAAATAAAAATATCAGAGCACGGTAGTGTGAAAGTTGTATTTGTGTGATTTATGTTATGTTCATGTGTCATGAGAATAGTTCTCTATTTCCCCTTTCATTTCTAATACCTCCTCTCTCTCCCCAAGGTGCAGATGGCAGTGGATGTGAAGTTTTCTCAGGATACCCTGAGAGGAGACAATGTCACAGAGATCCGGATGAAGTTCATCAAGAGGATGGAAGAGAACCTACCGGCTGGGGATGAGTGAGAGAAACACACAGAGAGTGAGAGAGAGAAACCTCCACCTCTCCTCTTGCTCTCCATCCATCCATCCTGAATCTGATGTCACTCAGGGGGGTACGGAGAGAGGGAGAGAAAGAGGTATTGGGTAACTCTTCTCCGAGAGACAAAGAATGGAGACAAGGAAATTATGTCCTTGGGTGGGTCTCAAATGTATTCTATCTTCCTCTCCTTGTCTCCTTCCCTTCATCTGCACTGGTGTAAAGATAATGGATAGATAGATGGGGTACAGGGAAACTCAGGGAAGGAGAGGACTTGGCCTTTGAGATGCACCGTTTGGTTTATGGAAGGAGTTCTGCTGAACTATGACCCCTGACCTTTCCCCTTTAATCTCTGCTCCTGGGATGAGGAACTCCTTGGCCACTTCATCACATATGTTAATTTCTGAGAAAAACATTGTCCCTTAGATATCGTCTAGGCTTTTGTCTTGTGAAAGTAGTCAGGAAAAGCTCCTGGCCTGTTACAAATGGAAATGTTTTGGATTTTAAATTCTGTTAATTTACTAAATTTCACATCAATTTATATCACTGAATGGAATGTGATGGTTTCAGTACTAAGTGATGTGATGGTTTCACTACCAAGTCAATTGTGTTGTACACGGTGGACCAGATTTTGACGTTTAGTCTCTTTAAAAAGAAAAAAGATCATAGAGGTTCTGTTAATGTCTGTGTATAAGATGTTTATTTGTTGTGTCATCTAAGCATTAAATAAATATACAGCCACATGTATGGCAATGTTCATTTAAGTAGGCTGATACGTCACTCTGTTGAGTTTATTAATGACATATTACAGCTAAAGCTGGTAGAAAACACACATGTTGGATGTGTGTGTCCATGAGGGTACATAGTAGGACCTGTGTTCTATGTTAACCTGTTGCAGGTCTCTTCACACACGTAATGAAGTGTCACACCCTTCCCCAGTGCACTGAGGCAGTTATACCTCTGGAGCTGCTTAGTCCAGTCAAACAACAATTACACAGACCTAAAGGCTCAGATGTTTGTTCAGGCTTCATGGAAACAGTCAGGATGTGTGTGTGTCTGACAGCCATGTTTTAGGAACAGCCACTTTATAACAGGCTGTCTGGAACAGGGGTGTGTGTGAGTGGGTGGGTTGGGTGTTTGGACGGGGCTAGCAGGGCAAGTTGTCAAAAAGACCAGAGGTCCATTCTGCCCGTAACTGACATCATCCAGGAGTCACCAACACAATCGCTTGTTGAGGTAAACCGCTCACCTCGTCAATCACAGCAGAGCACACAGGGCTGGCCATGCACACACACACACACAAATGTATTGTTCTGTGGTGGTCATACTGACAGTAACCAGCAGAGGTCGCTGTGGGCATTGCATTCCCAACGCTCACTCCAAAAACATTTCCCTCTGCAGGTCACTCATTTTAAGAGTACAATGAAGTTTCCCCTTAGACACTGATCTAAGATCAATTTCTGTTAACCCCTTTAATGGTAAAGCTGATGATTTGGGGTAGGTTAGATGATCCTAGATCTTTGCCTAAAGGCAGCTTTTACCTATAGCTTTGATTTAGATATTTTTGTTATTGAAAGATAGGGATGAGGTTTGAATATGTAGGTGAGTAGGTTACTCTGCACATAAGGAGTATCAAATTAAATGTATGATAATAGTAAAACAACCTCCCCACAGACAGAAAGACTGGTATTTATTCTACAATATTCAAAAATACTGTAGATAGTTCAAAATAGGTTTGATACAATCAATGCGTGCTTTCCAACCTCCAGGGAAGGGGCAGTCCTTCATTACTAACTAAATAAATCCTATATCCAGTCTCCCGCCTGGAATCGGAGACGTTAGAGAGGATAAACAGTGGAAAGTGGACACACTGTGAGGACTGTCAGTGTGAAGTAAGCCCCTCGTCCTCTGAAGAGCTCTTGCTCCAGTTTACACCCACATATATATACATTTTGTAGGTCTATAATGTGTATATTGGATGGCGAGCAGGGAGGAAATGGTTTTGTGCAGACGTTCCATGTAAATCATTTGGCAGAATTAGAGCTGTGTACCAGGGGGATATACAGCTGGGATACTGTGGACTGTTGCTGTGAGAAATCCTGTATCACTCTTCCACATGCTCCCAGGAATTTAAGACCGTACACACACACACACACACACACACACACACACACACACACACACACACACACACACACACACACACACACACACACACACACACACACACACACACACACACACACACAAGACACAGGAGCAAGCACACACACATAGGACACAGGAGCGTGTGCACAGACATGCACGCAGGACACACACACTCCTGTCCTCACTCTGTGACCCGAGCAACAATCGGAAGTGTTACATCACTTTATCTTTGGTCGTTAGGGTCTGTGAAGCTCAGGGTAAGAACTGTGTATCTGAAATAAGAGTACCCCCCCCCCCCCCCCTCTCTCTCTCTGTCTGTATGTCTTATGCTTGTTAAACATCACAGAGAAACACATGCAGGAGCGAGAGAGCCTCCCCATCATTCATATCCCACACACACAATTTGTTCACGTGTTACACACTTAATTCTTCACGTAGCTCATTCTATTTTTCAATAAACTTTACCAGGACAGCCCCGGACAAACAAGTAGAAAATGTTGCAGACCTGAGACGATGCACCCCGATCTGCTTTAAACTGGCTAAACACTTCCACAGGGTCTTTATAGGAAACACATGGAGAACACCATGCTGTGACAGAAAAGGCCTAGCTAGCACATGGATGTCCCTGTGCTGGCCTATATTATTGAATACCCCATCCTTCCTCCACCACCTCTCTACCTCTCCATTCCATATCTATCCCATCCTGTCTATTCCATCCTGTCTATCCCACCCTGTCTATCCTACCCTGTCTATCCCATCCTGTCTATCCCATCCTGTCTATCCCATCCTGTCTATCCCATCCTGTCTATCCTACCCTGTCTATCCTACCCTGTCTATCCCATCCTGTCTATCCCACCCTGTCTATCCCACCCTGTCTATCCTACCCTGTCTATCCCATCCTGTCTATCCCATCCTGTCTATCCCATCCTGTCTATCCCATCCTGTCTATCCTACCCTGTCTATCCCATCCTGTCTATCCCATCCTGTCTATCCCATCCTGTCTATCCCCTCCTGTCTATCCTACCCTGTCTATCCCATCCTGTCTATCCCATCCTGTCTATCCCATCCTGTCTATCCCATCCTGTCTATCCCATCCTGTCTATCCCCTCCTGTCTATCCCATCCTGTCTATCCTACCCTGTCTATCCTACCCTGTCTATCCCATCCTGTCTATCCCACCCTGTCTATCCCACCCTGTCTATACTACCCTGTCTATCCCACCCTGTCTATCCTACCCTGTCTATCCCACCCTGTCTATCCCACCCTGTCTATCCCACCCTGTCTATCCTACCCTATCTATCCCATCCTGTCTATCCCACCCTGTCTATCCCACCCTGTCTATCCTACCCTGTCTATCCTACCCTGTCTATCCCATCCTGTCTATCCCACCCTGTCTATCCCACCCTGTCTATCCCATCCTGTCTATCCTACCCTGTCTATCCCATCCTGTCTATCCCACCCTGTCTATCCTACCCTGTCTATCCTACCCTGTCTATCCCACCCTGTCTATCCTATCTTGTCTATCCCATCCTGTCTATCCCACCCTGTCTATCCTACCCTGTCTATCCCATCCTGTCTATCCTACCCTATCTATCCCATCCTGTCTATCCCACCCTGTCTATCCCACCCTGTCTATCCCATCCTGTCTATCCCACCCTGTCTATCCCATCCTGTCTATCCCATCCTGTCTATCCTATCCTGTCTATCCCACCCTGTCTATCCCACCCTGTCTATCCCACCCTGTCTATCCCCTCCTGTCTATCCCATCCTGTCTATCCCATCCTGTCTATCCCATCCTGTCTATCCCACGCTGTCTATCCCACCCTGTCTATCCCCTCCTGTCTATCCCCTCCTGTCTATCCCATCCTGTCTATCCCATCCTGTCTATCCCATCTTGTCTATCCCATCCTGTCTATCCCATCCTGTCTATCCCATCCTGTCTATGCCATCCTGTCTATCCTATCCTGTCTATCCCCTCCTGTCTATCCTACCCTGTCTATCCCACCCTGTCTATCCTATCCTGTCTATCCTACCCTGTCTATCCCACCCTGTCTATCCCACCCTGTCTATCCCACCCTGTCTATCCCATCCTGTCTATCCCATCCTGTCTATTCCATCCTGTCTATCCCCTCCTGTCTATCCTACCCTGTCTATCCCACCCTGTCTATCCTATCCTGTCTATCCTACCCTGTCTATCCCACCCTGTCTATCCCACATTGTCTATCCCACCCTGTCTATCCCATCCTGTCTATCCCATCCTGTCTATCCCATCCTGTCTATTCCATCCTGTCTATCCCATCCTGTCTATCCCACCCTGTCTATCCCATCCTGTCTATCCCACCCTGTCTATTCTATCCTGTCTATCCTATCCTGTCTATCCCATCCTGTCTATCCCATCCTGTCTATCCCATCCTGTCTATCCTACCCTGTCTATCCCACCCTGTCTATCCTACCCTGTCTATCCTACCCTGTCTATCCCACCCTGTCTATCCTATCCTGTCTATCCCACCCTGTCTATCCCACCCTGTCTATCCCATCCTGTCTATCCTACCCTGTCTATTCTATCCTGTCTATCCCACCCTGTCTATCCCATCCTGTCTATCCCACCCTGTCTATCCTACCCTGTCTATCCCATCCTGTCTATCCTACCCTGTCTATCCCATCCTGTCTATCCCACCCTGTCTATTCTATCCTGTCTATCCCCTCCTGTCTATCAAAACCCTGTCTATCCCATCCTGTCTATCCTACCCTGTCTATCCCATCCTGTCTATCCCACCCTGTCTATTCTATCCTGTCTATCCTACCCTGTCTATCCCATCCTGTCTATCCCACCCTGTCTATCCCACCCTGTCTATCCTACCCTGTCTATCCTACCCTGTCTATCCCACCCTGTCTATCCCACCCTGTCTATCCTACCCTGTCTATCCCCTCCTGTCTATCCTACCCTGTCTATCCCACCCTGTCTATCCTACCCTGTCTATCCCACCCTGTCTATCCCACCCTGTCTATCCTACCCTGTCTATCCTATCTTGTCTATCCCATCCTGTCTATCCCACCCTGTCTATCCTACCCTGTCTATCCTACCCTGTCTATCCCATCCGGTCTATCCCACCCTGTCTATCCCATCCTGTCTATCCCACCCTGTCTATCCTACCCTGTCTATCCCATCCTGTCTATCCCATCCTGTCTATCCCAGCCGATCTGTCCCACCTTATTTTTGTGTCTCTTCTCCATGACCTGATTTCTCTCCTCGTCTCTGTCTCTGTTTCTCATTCTGTCAAGCCCTGTCAAGCCTTGCCAAAGAGAGTCAAATGAAAGAGATAATGAGAGATGGACATTCCCACCTTTGGGAATATCGGAACACTGGGAATATCAGACAAGCTCTGGGAATGCTGCAGATGCTTGCATGACGGAAAGTGTTCTCTCATTCTCCCAAATGAGGTAGGCTTGACGCATCCCTGGTTTTCATGACTTTTCCGGAGCGTGTCTCGTGTCTGGACAGTGGAGAGAGGTGGGAGATGACAAGTGTATGGACAGTATTCCGGAAGACGCTCTGTGTGTTTCAGGGAAGGAGAGGATGCACTAAGACAGGGAACAGCTTGTTTCCGTAAGGAATCCCAGACCCGGAATTTCAGACAATTGGCAGGGAAGTGGAGGGAAGAGGCATGTCTGATGTCATCGTCTGAGTTGACTGTTGGAGTACATAGGCAGAGACCAACTGTCCAAATAGCAGTTCAGGCAAATGACAGATGGCCTTGGCCATCTTTAGGTCAGTAGGCCAGTCTAAATTGGGGATTTTCCACACAATTATCATTATTTGGCTAATAACTGGGCCTCAAGGAAACAAATGGGCCAGTGTGTTAGAAATTCCCAGGCCGATTTCTGGTCCCTGTCTGTCCCTGTACATTGGTAACATGATTTAAAAGAAGAATCGCCCCCTCTACATGGCTTTCTTTGTACACCAACTTCCTGCAGAGCTTTGCTAATAAACAGTGAGAGAGTTGCTCATCTAAACCACATGGTACAGAATTCACACCTTTATTTCTGTGAGAAATAAATCATTGCTGAGACTGTTTTCCAGTTTTCTTTGTCATATTTACCTATTAATATGTTATGAACAAGTGTTGCTTATTCGTACGCCTGTAGCTATGTTCTAAAACAACAGAAATCTACACAGTTCCTCCTGCAAGGCATTTTGGGAGATGAATCATCATCTTACTGTGGTGACTAAGGGTACGTCCAGTCGGCTGAGAGAGATTTTGTGTCTAAAAATTATCAATTGAACCAATGGTTTCAAAATGGGAGACATTTGTTGACGGAGATGATTGTCCATCAAAAAACACAAAATATGTTGACCTTTGTGCAAATTTATTTTGGATGGAAAAAGGCAGATAATGATGAATGCATGTTTGATTTCATCCGTATTCATGTGTCTTAGTGTTGGCCACAGTCTGATACAGACCCACTCCAAACCCACAGGCCTCAAAGCCTGGTGGACCTAATGTAGGGCCCTGAGTTTGTTCTGGTCAGGTCACATGATTAGGAACAACTCAATAGCGTTCAGTGTTTGAAGGGTATTTTGTGTGCTTCCAAAATGGCATCCTTTTTCGTATAGGGAATAGAGTGCACAGAGATCCTATTAAATTACACATTTTTAATATTCTAATATGTAATTATATCATATGGTGCCATTTGAGAAGCTGCATTTTTGTCTCCATATGTTAGAATAAAGATTATTGAAACTATGCATCTTATATGAAAGAGTATCACAAGCTATCATGCAGTGTCTGACTGTATCTAGTATGCGTCAGAGGTAAGATAAGGAGTGAGCTCCAGTACAGCCATGGTTTGGCCAGAGCTGCAGAGGCCAACCCGTCTGATACGCTGTTTCTATTTTTCCTCTTTATCTTTCTTCCCAGCTTTTTGGATGCTCGCTGCTAAGCTGCCATCCCTCTGGTTCCAATTTCCTCACAATCTTTTGTTCTTCCTCTCTCAATAGTACTGTATGAAAAGAAGAGAGCTTTCCTTTTGATGATCATACAGGTTTAATCCCATTAATTCTTTACCACTCTTATCCCTTTATTTCTCTATATATTTTATCCTCTCTCTCTCTCTCTCTCTCTCTCTCTCTCTCTCTCTCTCTCTCTCTCTCTCTCTCTCTCTCTCTCTCTCTCTCTCTCTCTCTCTCTCTCTCTCTCTCTCTCTCTCTCTCTCTCCTCTGACCTCTACACTGATCTAGGTTGAGTTTATGTAACACAGGCAAGAGAGAGAGAGAGAGATAGATAGAGAGAGAGAGTAAGTGAGAGAAAAGTGTCATGTTTAATTTTACACCAGTTGGCCTTGGGGCGAATGTACGATACATCACCCAAGACTTCGTTATTCCAGGGTTTTGCCTCCAAAACGCACATATGTAAGCATACATTTATATCAGTCATCCAGGCAATAACGAATATTGTAATTCCTACTGAAACGCAGGAATGCTAGAGAGAGAGTCCTCAAATCAAACCAGGCTTCCCTGAGAGAGAGAGAGAGAGAGAGAGAGAGAGAGAGAGAGAGAGAGAGAGAGAGAGAGAGAGAGAGAGAGAGAGAGAGAGAGAGAGAGAGAGAGAGAGAGAGAGAGAGAGAGAGAGAGAGAGAGAGAGAGAGAGAGAGAGAGAGAGAGAGAGAGAGAGAGAGAGAGAGAGAGAGAGAGAGAGAGAGAGAGCACTAGGCTGCCTGGAGGCTGGTGCTCAGCTGAACAGGACGGGATATCACAGCTCACAACTGCCAAACATGGACCGACACATCGTGTGAGTGTGTGTCTGTGTGTGTGTGTTTGTGATTAGGGGTGGAGCTAGTGTCTGTGTGTGTGGGGATGGCGTGGGGTGGGGTGGGGGTGTTAAGGTGCCATCGGCCTAACATCGACTCAACATGATTGTTTGCGAGCCTCAACACCACAGAAACCTACTTAGCTCAAGCAAAATAGGGAAGGCGTTGTAGATCGGGGAATCGTCATATTGAAGAGTAGACTGCTAGTATCTGTGAGTATTTTGCATCCCAAATGGCACCCTATTCCCTATATGGTGCACTACTTTTGATCAGACCCTATATAGTGCAGTACTTTTGATCAGACCCTATATAGTGCACTACTTTTGACCAGAGCCCATAAAAGTAGTGCACTATGTTGGGAATAGAGTGCCATTTGGGACATAAACTAGATCTGTAAGTATGACTTTCCACATAAAACACCTCAAGCTGTCCGGCTGGAGAATGGGGGGAGACAGGGATATAACGGGTGAGCTGGGGATTTGAACAATCCTGAATGTGGGAGACATGTGTGACTGGAGACATAGAGGCCTCAATCTCTATTTTGTGTGTGTATGTGTGTTTGTGCGTGTGTGTGCGTGTGTGTGGATGTGTGTGTATGGGCTTTACTCCAGGCCATTGTGGGTTAGTTAGAGTCCATAAGCAATCATGTTGCCCTGTATCACAGTAACTCCCTTCACATATGAAAGGGGGTCCCTATTATGGAGTTGTTAAAGCTGCAAAGCTGGTTATATGGATGTGTAAAGCACTTCAATAAACATACTTTCAAGTACTACTTAAGTCGTTTTTGGGGGTATTTGTACTCTACTTTACTATTTATATTTTTGACAACTTTTAATTTTACTTCACTACATTCCTAAATAAAATGATGTGCTTTTCACTCTATACGTTTTCCCTGAAACCCAGAAGTACTCATTACATTTTGAATGCTTAGCAGGACAGGAAAATGGTCTAATTCACACACAAGAGAACATCCCTGTCATCCCTACTGCCTTTGATCTGGAGGACTCACTTGCTTAGTTTGTAAATTTGTCTTAGTGTTGGAGCATGCCCCTGGCTTTCCGTAAATTAAACAAAACAAGAAAATGGTGCAGTCTGGTTTGCTTAATATAAGGAATTTTAAATGATTTATAATTGTACTTTTACTTTTGATACTTTAGTATATTTTAGCAATTACATTTACTTTTAATACTTAAGCATATTTAAAACCAAATACTTTTAGACTTTTACTTAAGAAGGATTTTACTGGGTGACTTTCACTTTTACTTGAGCCGTTTTCTGTTAAGGTATCTTTACTTTTACTCAAGTATGACAGCTGGGTACTTTCCCCACCACTGCACATACATACACACACACCTGTTGGAACCAACATGATCTGACGTTTTGGCCAATTTAACTTAAATTGCAGACTTTTGTCCACGTCAAATTTTGAAGTTGCTCCAAATGTCAAGTTACTGTGAGGAAGTGAAAACTGAAGTGGTACTGAAACGCCAGTGGTCTGTTAGAGGTACTGAAACGCCAGTGGTCTGTTAGAGGTACTGAAACGCCAGTGGTCTGTTAGAGGTACTGGAACACCAGTGGTCTGTTAGAGGTACTGAAACGCCAGTGGTCTGTTAGAGGTACTGGAACACCAGTGGTCTGTTAGAGGTACTGGAACACCAGTGGTCTGTTAGAGGTACTGGAACACCAGTGGTCTGTTAGAGGTACTGGAACGCCAGTGGTCTGTTAGAGGTACTGGAACACCAGTGGTCTGTTAGAGGTATTGGAACACCAGTGGTCTGTTAGAGGTACTGGAACACCAGTGCAAACACTAAACAGAAACTAACTACCCACAAAACCCAACGGAAAATGACAACTTATATATGATCCCCAATCAGAGACAACGATAGGCAGCTGCCTCTGATTGGGAACCACACAAACA